>NW_026596158.1:6126229-6223698 GCF_907164565.1 Psammomys obesus | reverse complement strand
TCTTCTTCTTCTTCTTCTTCTTCTTCTTCTTCTTCTTCTTCTTCTTCCTCCTCCTCCTCCTCCTCCTCCTCCTCCTCCTCCTCCCCTCCTTCTTCTTTTCCTCCTTCTTCTCCTTCTTCTCTCCTCTCCTCTTCTCCTTCTCCTCCTCCTTCTTCCTTTTTGATTTTCCAAACATGATTTCTCTACATAGTTCTGGCTCTCCTAGACCTCACTCTGTAGAGCAGGTTGTCCTTGAACTCACAGATATCCACCTGCCTTCACCTCCAGAGTGCTTCAATTAAAGATGTGTGCCACCACACTCAGCTTTTCTTTGTTTTCTAAGTCCAGTGGTTTGATATGATGTATCTGGGAACAGGTTATTTCAGGTTGCCATTTGAGTTTTCTTTTAGCGTTGCTTAAATTTATAAATTTAAGCCTTTTATCAAAGTTAGAAACTTTCAACCATTATGTCACTGTCTGTATCTAACTGCTTTGCTTTTTATTCATTGAGCTTCAGTGATGCACATATTTGATCTTTTGTTCTGTTCTCACAGATCTTTCAAGCTCTTGTAACTTCTGCCATTTCTTTCTCTCTGCATTTTAGATTGGGCAATTTTCATTTTCCTGATTATGTGCATGTCTGTGAGTGTGCACCTGTGTGTGAGCACCTGTGTGAGTGCAGGTGTCTGAGGAGGTCGGAAGAGGGAATTGGATCTCCTGTAGCTCAGTTATGGACCACTGTGAGTCTTCTAATGCTGGTGCTGGGAACTAATCTCATACCCTGTGCAAGAGAGGTAGGTGTTCTTAACTGCTTAGCCATCTTGCCAGCCCCGAGACTGGGTAATTTTTCTTGACCTCCTTTCAAGTACAGTAAAGTGACTCTTTTGTCTGACATGTCCATTCTGTTATTGAATTGAGCTAGTCAGTTTTAAAAATGGCGTTTTTGTAGTTGTGGAGTTTTCGTTTTATTCTTTTATATATCATACATTACTGTGCTAAGAGTTCATAGCTTTCATTTCTAGAATGTTTTCCAGTATATCCTGGGATACAGCTATGGACCTTGCTTTTGTCTTCATTTTGATTTCAACACTGTACAGCCACATGTGTGGGGTTATTTCGCCCCCGCCCCCATCTTCAAGTAATGCAGAGAGTTTCCTGATTTTTCTGTGTAGTTTTGTACTGTATTGGGCATTTTGAATATCGTGCTAAAGGACTTCGGGTCTTGTTTAAATCTTTTGGAGAGTGTTGATTATCTTGTCTATCTACTTTTCTTAGCTTTACCTTAGATTCAGGCCCATTGTGCTCGGGCTGGAAGCCTGGACCTAGCCTGTAAGTTCTGTTTCTAATTTAAATTCAATTTTCAAGGCATTTACAGGGTTATTCAGATCTGTTCTCTGTCCAAGTCACCTCCTGCCTTGTCTGGGACCTGGAAGGTAATCCATTCTGTAGTGTAGGTCTCAACACCCCAGCGGCTGCTTAGTGTCAGCCCCGTCACACAGTGCTGGGCACCAACCCAGGGGTCCTCAAGCAGTGTGGGGCTCATTTTCCAGCACTCCCTCCCTCCCACCAACTCCTGCTGTTGAAGACATTCTCTCTTGCTTTCCTGACTAGCCCCACGGTTCACTTCCTGCCATTGTGCTGCCATTGTGCTACCACTTGAGGCAACGGGCAAGATGGCAGAGACAGAAAACGTGTTTATCTATAAAACTGTGGGACCATGGCAACTCTGGTCAGAGAGAGGGCTTCTCTTACTTCTTTACAGCCATGTGTTCTCTGGCTTTGCAGGATTGCTAAGGGGTGGAGCAGGAAAGAATGGAGGAAAGGAAACAGAGGTTTTCTCCCACTACCCCTGTCTGACAGGGCCCCTCTGTACCTTTCTGACCAGAGGCAGGTCTCACAGTAGACAGGTTTCTGACTCTACTTGGTGTATAGTTCTGGATTTTTGCATTGCTTCTAAGTCCAGGCAAGAAAAGCTGGACCACGTGGAGGAGAAACTAAAGGAAGATTCACTGCCATTTTGGTACCATCTTGATATCTATATCTCTTCCTCAGTTTGCCTTCCATATTTTCATTTGAGAATTCTCAGAGCCCTGCTCCATTCGTTCTGCCCACACTTTTAACATTAACATCAGTTAATGTGATGTATGAAGTGGAGTGTGTTTTCCTCACGTGAACTTGAACGAGAGCTAAAGTCACTCACTATTCTCATCTCCATTTTCAAACCCAGAACACTGCCATTTCCCAAAGATAATTTTATTTCGTTTCCATGATAGTCTTAATTGTCAACTCAATGCTACCCTGCATCATCTAGGGAGAGTGTTTCAGTGAGGGATTATCTAGATCAGGTTGGCCTGTGGGCATGTCTAGGGGAGAGGCACTCTGTTGACTACATTATCTGACAGGACCTACCCACTGTGGGCAGCACCATTCCCAAGGCAGGGGCCCTGGACTGAGTGAAGTGACAACAGGCAGGCACTCATTCTCCCTCTGCTCTTGACTGCTCTATACGACTGGCTGTTTTAACTTCCTGCTGTTGTGACATTCTCCTGGAAGATTCATTGTTGTTGGTCAAGGCATGTTATCACAGCAATGGGAAACAAAACCAGAACAGCTTTCTTTTGTTTTCTTTCTAAAATTCATGGGTACTGAAGGACAGATTAGGGCACCTAGCTGATTCCATCTTGTGATGCACCTCATCTGTTTACTGACTGCTAGTTTAAAACATTCTAACTCCAAGTTGGAGACACAGATAAAGACTGAACTACTTACCCTGTGAGCTGCCCCAGTCAGCTCCTGCTCCCACAAGTTATAATTGACTGGGCATCTGGATAGGTTTTCAGAGAGCCTGGATAGTCTTTCTTACTTAGACTAAGTCCTCTATCTATATTGGCTCCTTCTCAGGACTTTGATTTGTTTACTTGTGAAAATGTGTGTTCAAGCCTTATATGACTGCTATAATTATTCCATTCTATAATTGGCAGAAGATGCCTTCTTTAAAAAACAAACAAACAAACAAACAAAAAAAAAAACAGTAAAAAAAGAAACCACAGGAGAGCAGGTGGTAGAGGTGTTGTCATGTGTAGGTTGGATGGGACTCTGGTTCTGCCCTGTTTGGTGGACACACGAGATCTGTAAACAGAAAGGGGTAAGGTTGTGGAGGATAACTTATTAGCATGTATAAACTATACAAAGGGGTTTCATGGTGACATTTCCATACATGCATATAATGGGCTTTGTTCTTATGCACACTTTCAGCTACTCTTTTTAGTCTACTATTCCTTGACCCTCCCTAGTAATCTTCTTTTTAATTTACTTTTTTATTTTTTATTATTTAATTATTTTTATTTTTATTAATTACAGTTTATTCACTTTGTATCCCCCCTGTAGCCCTCTCACTCCTACCCTCCCAATCCCACCCTTCCTCTTCCCCATCCATATCCCTCTCCCAGTCTATTGAAAAGGGAGATTCTCCTCCCCTTCCTTCTGACCCTAGTCTATCAGGTCTCATCAGGAGTGGCTGCATTATCTTCTTCTGTGGCCTGGTAAGGCTGCTCCCCTCTCAGGGGGAGGTGATCAAAGAGCAGGCCAATCAGTTCCTGTCAGAGACCGTCCCTGTCCCTGTTAACTATGGAGGCCACTTGGATACTGAACTGCCATAGGCTACCTCTGTGCAGGGGTTCCAGGCCATCTCCATGAGCGGTCCTTGGTTAGAGTATCCATTTCAGAAAAGACCCCTGTGCCCAGACTTTTTGAATCTGTCACTGTGCTTGTGGAGCTCCTATCCTCTTCAGGTCTTATTATCTCCCACTTCTTTCATAAGATTTCCTGCACTCTGCCCAAAGTTTGACTATGAGTCTCAGCATCTGCCTCAATACCCTGCAGGGTAGAGCCTTTCAGAGGCCCTCTGTGGTAGGCTCCTGTCCTGTTCCCTGTTTTCTCCCTTCTCCGATGTCCATCCTCTTTGTCTTTCTGAATGGGGATTGAACATCTTAGCAAGAGTCCTCCTTCCTGATTAGCTTCCTTAGGTGTACAGATTTTAGTACGTTTATGCTATATTATACGTCTAATATCTACTTATGAGTAAGTATATACCCTGTGTGTCTTTCTGCTTTTAATTTCTTAATCATTTCTTCTCCCCATGCAACATTAGTATCTGGGGACAGCTCTCATTTTAAGACATCCAGCAGATCATTCTCTTGTGTCTACGTCAGCTTTAACACTTCTCTTATGAGCTCGGCCTTCATGTTTTCAAAGTTGTACTAAGGGCCAGTTTGGGAGTAGATGGGAGTACCATTCAATCCTATAGAAATCAAGACTTTATTTTGAAACAATGAGGAGAGAGGAGCTTTTTTGCCCTACTGAATTCATTAAGCCTGCAAATGGCAGCCTAATGCCCTTGCTGGCCATCTCTGCCATCCTGAGAGAAGAGTCTAGAGAACACAGCCAACACTGAAGGGTCTGGAGCCAAGGAGCTTGGGATGTTCAGAATCTTAAAGATGTTTGAGCCTCTAGATTTGGCCATGCCAGAAGCCAGCTACTCTTTTTTTTTTTTTTAAGATTCCATTTACATACATTAACAAATTCTCTTTGTAGTTAGATCATCCTGAATTGAATTTCTTTCACCACCTTGGACTGGAACCAGAGTACACTCAGAAGATACATAGTGAGCCTGGGGAAGAAGTCAAGAAAAACCTTGGAACTTCGGGAAACTGTAGAGCAGGCCTGACAACAGCTTTGAGGAGGGAGAAGAAATGAAGCTCAAAAATATGTTTTTGCCCCTCTTAGGCCCTTTGCTCCACTAGGCCAAGGCCTTTGAATTCTTTCTTCGAAAAGGGAGAATGAGAAGCTAGTGTGCTAAGCCAACATACCTTCAGGTGCTCAGAGAGCATGACTGACCCTGGAAGAAAGTGTTTTGTAGAGAATGAAACAGGGCTCCCCCAAAACTGGAAGGAGTGGGGAGCTGTTATCATTGTAGCAGTTTGGTGACAGTGACCAAATATTTTACCATGTGTTGGGACAATGGCGTTTCAGACACTTTGAATATGTTTGAGACAGGGCTTCACTATGTAGCTCTAGCTGGTCTAGAGCCCACTAGCTTGTGTAGGCCAGGCTGGCCTCAAACTACAGAGGTCTACTTGCCTCTGCCTCTTGAGTGCTGGGATTAAAAGCCTGTGATACCACACCCAGACTCCAGATCTTGGTCATCCCAAGAATTTAATACCATCTAAATTTTATCCTTTCCAGTTCTGCTAACCTTGGAGCAAGTCATTGAACTTGGACTCTCTCTAGAGTCTATTGCTGTCCTTTTAATGGTGATTTTGGTCACGTGTTCCTTAGCATGTGAAATAAAGTGGTATTTGTCAAACAGCTTTGGGCCTGAAAAATACTTAAATTGTATCTTATTTTTTCTCACCCATTTTTGTCTGGTGTTGTTACACAGTGGTCTCTGGGGGAAAAAAAAGACTTCCTCATTTCAATCAGCTGTACCTCGGTTCTAGCTCATCTTGGAGAGGAAATGGCTCTAATTCTATTAAATCAAGGATTAGGCAACAGGGCATCTTAAATTAGTCATGGCTGCCCTGGGAGGTGGTGAGCTCCTTATCATAGGGAGGATTATTCAAGACTCTTAATGGACCCCAGTCAGGATCTATGGTGAATTCTACCTGCTTTGCAGATATCTTGGGTCCTTCCTTACTTGAGGTGCAATGGTCACATACTCCCCAGCCCCTGGATCCTCAAGATTATATATTTTCATTTGTGACCAGTGTGGCACTGAAGAAATCCACATATTATTTCACGATATACCTGTTGTGAATGTTATGTGTCTTTTGTCCTTTTTGGCTTTAAATTATTTTTTAAAAAGAAAGTTCTTCCCTCAAGCCTTAGTGCTCTCACTCAGTCTTCTGGCCTTAGCAATAATGAAGAAATCTATGAAAGAAGATTCACCGTACTTGCTAATCAGTTTAATAACGAAGGTTAGCTCTGCCACATTATATGAGAATGAATTAAAAGGGCAAGAAGAGCCTTCCAGAAATCATCTCTTCCTGTTAACAAAGTGAATATTAATGAAAAACAAAATGGAGTTCCTCTTGTCTCTGAGTTTCATTCAATTGTGCAGGTTTAAAAAAAATAGCTATCGAAATCCTGTCCATTACTATTTAATTCAAAATAATGTTGGCCTCTGTGCTCTTCCTGGCTGTCACCTCCTTCATAATGTTGGCCTCTGATCTCTTCCTGGCTGTCACCTCCTTCATGGACAGAAGAGGCAGTCATGTTGCTGTGCCCACTGTACTATGGGGATTGATGATGGAGCTAGCTCATTCCTGCATGGACCAGATATCCCCATAGCAGAAATAAGTAGAGTTAGTGCAAAAAATGGGACTCTGGGGACCATTTTGTTCTCTTCTTCTAGGAACCAAGTTCAAGTTAGCTGGGTGACTGTCCTAGTTGCTCCTTTATTGCTATGAAGAAACACCATGACCAAGGCAACAAATAAGATAAATCATTTAATTGAGGGCTGACTTAACATTTCAGAGGATGAGTTCATGAGCATCATGGTAAGGAGCATGACAGTCATCAGGCAGGCTGGGTGCTGGAAAAATAACAGAGAGATTACATGTTGAGCCAACAGTCATGGCACATATAAAGAGGGACTAATTGGAAAGCTGTGGGTTTGGAAACCTCAAACCCCACCCCACTCCCAGTGATACACCTCCTCCAACAAGGCCACGCCTCCTAATCCTTCCCAAATAGTTCTAAGAACTTTGGAACAAATATTTAAATATATGAACCTGAAGGGGGCATTCTCATTCAGACTGTTACTATGGCCAAAGGTCTGAATCCTGCAGAACCCACGTGTCTCCCACAGATTAGAGCACCAGCAGGTATATTGCCTGGAGGAGGAGTCACGCCTGGATCCTCAGTATGCATCCTTTGGGTATCTTTCTGCCTTTCAAGAAAGAGGAAGGATCTGAAAGGCCTAGCATAGCCGGAGGAAAACACAGAGGTTCTGGGAGAGCCACAGGGACCCTCTAGATTGGCAGAAGACAACCACTAGTACATTCCTTAGGGCTGGAGAGGTTGGGATTCAAATGTGCAGTGTTCTCCACAGGCACATGTGTTTTAATTTAATTTAGATTCATTCATTTTGTTTTATGTGTTTGATTGTGTTGCTTGCACGTATGTATGTTCACATCAAATGTGTCCAGTGCCTTCTGAGGCCAGAAGAGAGCATCAGATCTCCTGGAACTGGTTATAAGTGTTTGTTGGTTACCATGTAGGTGCTGGGAATTGAATGTATGTCCTCTGCAGGAGCAACAAGTTTTTTTAACCACAGAGCCAATTATCCAGCTCAGTGCTTGAATTCTTGATGTCCAATTAGTGGTGCTATTTGATGAGGCTGCAGACCTTTGAAAGGTAAGTCCTGGCTAGTGGAGATGAGTCTCTGGGGACAGGCTACGGAGGCCTGTAGCCTGGCCTCAGATGTGACCTAGCTGTGCTTGTAGATTCCTACCAGTAGACTCTTATCATTGCTGTCCAAGCTCTTCCATCCACTGGCCATACCCTCCTCACCACAATGGATGGAAATTGTGAAAGTGAAGCTCTTTTCCCTTGAGATGTTGTGTCAGATATTTTATCATAGCAACATGAAGCTGCAAATACAGAAAGCAATGCCAGTGGATAGTCTCCTTGTGAAGTAAGAAATAACGTATATTTGAAACTTGAGAATTAAAGAGCTCAGAGGCAACTAGGTCTTCTGAGGAAAAAAGCAAGAATATTTGTTTCTGCTTCGGTCCCAGGATACCTCCAAGGCACTTCAGTTTCCAGAGGAAGGATATGGTAGTAGAAAGGTGAAGAGAAAACTTGGTACCCCTGTACTTTGCTGTTGCTGTGATAAAAGGCTACAGCCACCACCAAGGCGACTTAAGGGTGGAAAGGTTTATTTTGGCTTACAGTTCTAGAGGGATAGAGTCTCTTATGACAGGAAAGACATGACAAAAGATAAGGAGTGGCAGGAGCAGGAATCTGTTCGACCACATTTTCATCTATGGCTTGGAAGGAGAGAGAGAGAGGAGAGGAAGTAGAGTGAGACTATGAACTCTCAGAGCCCACCTCTTAAAATCTACTTCCTCCATCAAGCTCCCCACTTCCAAAGTGTCCCCAGACACTGCCACCAACTTGAGACCAAGGGATATTTCTCATTCAAACCACCACCTGAGGACCTCAGATCTCAACATACTGAGGTAACCTAGGTGTCCCCAAGTGTCATCATGTTTGAGATAGCAATTTCTTATTAAGAGTTCTACTCTCTGTTGTGCTCACTTCCTCTTTAGATCTCTTTAGCCTGCAGATGACCCACCTGCCTCATGCTTCTGGACCCCAGTGATCTACCTCATCTGTTTCTCAGAGTCCGTTGTATTTGGCCCTGCCTTCCTCCACCCTTGCCCATGTTGAGTGTCACCAGATTCTGGCAGCCATCACAAGTGAGGTAGACATGGCCAAAAGCTTATTCTAGGGTCCTGCCTTCTAGGGCTCCTTGTTATGTCTAGTGTGGTAAAGACTGTCATTCAGAAATGTCACCACCCTGACCAGGAGAAGTATGATTTGAACCTCTGAAATTACAGGCTAGCAGCACCGTGTTGTGGTGGATGTGGGAATGACAAAGACCTCTTTCCATAAGACTCATTTTTCAAGTCCCTGGGGCTATCCTGAAACTATGACAGTTCTTGATCCTTTCTCCCTATGATTGGGTTACATGGGCTAAGAAATTTATTTCTTCCTACAGAAATGCCCTGGGCCTCTAGTTCTCTCTGAAAAACAGCCTTTTGGTATAGCACAGGCCTCTCTCTTTGCCTACAATGGAGGTTTTGTAAGTTTGCCTCAAAAACTTTGATGTGAGCCCCTGACTTCAGTAGCTTTTGCCTAAAGTTGAAGACTAGCTTGGGCTACAAAGTAAGAGCCTGTCACAAACAGATCCCAACCAAGCAAGCAAACAGGCACCTAGAAAACAAGCCAAAAACTTCCACCTAGGTCCCCCATAGCATTCAGACTAATGAGGATTAGTTAAGAATGCCTTCAGTTACAAGGACCAGAAAGCTGAACAAAGGGCTTGGAGATCCAGGGCTTTGTTTTTCTGTATATAGTAATCACCTTAGTTACAGACACCTCTGTTCTTCAAGAATGCCTCCTGGGCCCTGAATGTTTTCCTGTTCTAATATCCCTGGGGGGAACTGGGTTTCATTCTCAGGCTTGTTGCCTCATGGTGGCAAGGTGGTTGCTGGGTTTCAGACATCACATCTAAATATCTAGCAGGAGAAAAAAAGGGGTGTGTGTGGGGGGAGCAGACTTCTGTAACCTGTCCATTCATAGGGCAGACAAAGCTTTCCATGGCAGTCATTTCTCCACTGAGTGTGGGTATGGGGGCCACCCACATGACAGCTGAGCTGTCCTAGAGTTGGTTTCATCCTAGCTTCTTTGGGCCACTCAACACAGCAAGCCTCTGAGTGTTAGACCCTGTATTAGCTTTGGGGAGGAAATGGATAGGTATTAGTGGAAGACAAGTTAACTTGTCTTAGGCCACAGCCCAATATGGTCCCTAACTCTAACCCTGACCCTAACCCAGCTAATGAGTATGAACCACCCTGTACCCTACATGGCTAAATTCAGTGTCCTTAATGGGGGTACCTGGCTTTATCGCTTTAGCTTTAAATCTTTTTAGTCTAGAAGCCCTCCCTGTCATCCTCCCAAATCTTCTAAAAGGGCCAGGAGGCAGTGCTGTCTGCATCAAGGCTGCTGGTCCAGCTCGAGGCTTGTGCTCCTATGCAGTTTTGCAAGCTAGCTGGCAGTCACTGCCCTCAGCTGACCAAGGCAAAGTGCACCCGGACCTCGGCAAACTCTTGAAAGACATGCTATTTTTCTTTGCCCAAGTAATTGTTGAGGACAGAGCCCGAGAAGGTATTCTAATTAATTAGAGCATATATTTGAGGCTGTCACAGTGTACCAGACCCAGGACCAGAATCCAAATTTCCCACTTATCTGCCTCCACCAACCATGACCTCATGGCACCCCTCTCCTTCCCTGCATTTGTATTTGTGTGTAAGCTGCAGCCTGTGACCAGAGCCTTATTAGCTGACAGAAATTTTACTTTTAAATGACCATTAGCTTACCAGGAGCTCACAGTGTGCTGATAAAGGAACCCGGTCAGGACCACATCTATTTCTCTCCATTATCCCTCAGATGTCCAAAGAGCATTCCCAACCCTAGGCCCACTCAGCCTAGAAGGGCTTTCTCCACCTCTCTGGCTTGCCCGTGTCACTGACAGCAACAAGTCTCTCTCATTCTCTGTTTCCTGCCTTGGCTCCTATAGACCCTGTCACCAAAATGGAAGAAGCTGACCTCTTCTGTTCAGCTGTGGACCATCAGAGACAACACTTGAGCCACAGTGCCAACAGCCTGAGTCCCACACAGGTGTGAGATACCTCATGCTCGATCCCGCTTGTAGCCTTTTACTCTGAGACTGAATGAAGATGGAGGCCCGAGATAAGCAGCTCTATCGACCTCCTGGGATTCCCAGGCAGAACTCCTGCTTGGCTGGAATTCCATCCACTCTTGGCAAAGCTAACTTCCTGTCTCCAAGGGAGAGGACCTTGTAAAAAGGCATAAAAATGAGGCTTCTAAAGGCATCCTGGACTTCAGCTAGATGTTGCAAAATTACATTTTGATGAGTTCAGTGCAAATGAACCAGAAACATATGGATTCAATTTCCCTTGGAATCCACATGGGTTTAAAAACCAAGGGGGTGGAGGAGAATGTATTTGAGGAAGAACATTTTAGGTCTCGGCAAATGCCCCACATTTGTAAACAGCAGTTTGAGGTCTACGCTGATTGCATCCCAGGGCGCAATTACCCTGGGTTCCTCACCCTAATAATAGACAAGGTGCCTTGCAGTGGCCTTACAGAGTCGGGGGAGGGGGCAACACCCCAATACTTCCACTCTTTCTCTTGTCTCAGCATCATATTTTATAAGCTGAGGTGACACCTAGATGTCCTGTTGGGGTCTTTCTCCACATTTTTTTTTCACATTTCTGCTTCTGCAAAGATAAATGTCGCAGGAGGCACCATGTGACCACCAAATGCCAGGCCCCACACTAAGCGCCTCCGCAGGTGCTGTTTCTTTGGAAAAGTGGAAGGCTTAAAGTTTAGGATGTGAAATGCAAGGCTGCTTAGCCAGTAGGGGCCAAGGCGAGACTGAGAAGCCCAGGCTTTTGGATGAAAGGCCAGAGATGTTCCCTCCATACAGAAATGTCCCCATCTCATTTCAGACAAGGCTGAGAGGTGCCTATTCCCACCTGGAACTGTGGATCCAATGGGACACTGAGGCGGGACCTAGTGTGAAGATGTTCTGTGAGGCTCAGGGAAGTTCTAAATACTTGCGGATAGTTCCTTGGATGAAGAAATGGAGAGACAGAGGGAAGGTGAACTGTTTGAAGCCCCAGCCCTCTGCTCCCATCCAGAGCAACCCAAATCCCTGTGTTATTACTGACCACAAAGGTAGGATTTTGACTGCTGAAAACTTGAAGAATTTGGGGTGGTTTCCCATCCCTACGTAATCAGCCCAGTTTTGCAGATGTCTGGGTGATTCTATGAACTGCTGTGGGTCTCTTGTTTTTTTCTTTGCAGTGTGGGTTTGCATGCCTGCTATCAGGATGCTGAAATTTGTCCATTTGTCCCTTCCGTTTGTCCCATTTGGGTAGGTTCTGTGCTCAAACCTGGTACGAGGCAGTTAACAGAAAACTAAGACTGAAAGTCACTTCCAGGAGTCACCTTGGGAAGAGGACCATGTGAGATAATGAGCTGGCAATGAATTCTGGGCACCATAGAATTTTGGCTAAGTACACCAATATGCTAATCAAGGGGTGGTCCAATAGAAGCCAGCTGTATGGGCCAGAGCTTTGGAGGTAATGCTTCTGAATGCCTTAGGCTGAATCCCTGGCCCTCACAGAAGGGAAAGAACCTTTTTGGCTCTTAGGTAGCGGAGGGAGCCATGAGTCTGCACTGTCTTGGGTTCCCTGGGGAGAAAGCTGCCTGGACCCGCCTAGGTACATCCTGAGAAGCACAGCCAAGCCAGAGCTCCATCTGATTGTTATTAGGCTCAGTGACTTTCTTTATTGGCAAACAGTCTGTCAGCAGCTTCTCCTTGCAGAAAGGCCCAGATGTGCTTACAAAGAGTTCCACACTCAGTCCCACGCGCATCGCCACTTTGCCAGACTGCATCCCGGGCCCAGAGTCCAGCTGCAAACAGAGCAAAGCTTAGTTGGGAGCCAGAGAGAAGAGGATGGCCCTGCATGTGCCTGAGGGTCCATCGCTTGAGGTCCATGCCCCTCCTCTCGGCTGGCCCCGTGCTGGCCCTGGGCACAGTTTGAAGTTATGCAAACAAAGTTATGCAGACAAAATGCCACTCTGGACTTTCTTTTGTGTGCGTTCTTCAACCCTACATCATGAGGACGAATGTTATTGGGCAATTTCAGAAAACATGAAGGCTGTTGGCTACGGTCCTTGACCTAGCTTATGATGCTATCCAGGTTGCCTACACCAGCTCGTTCCTCATGATAGAGGACAACATCAAGACATTGCTCCATGTGAAATGATGGCTACAAAATTGGACCTCAACATACTGTTACCAGGGGAAGGCTAACCTCTTGAAGCAAATGGAGACATGTGAAAGAAGGTTTCTATCCAGCTTTCCTGGCATCCACACGTGACGCCTGGGCATCACAGAATACTGGATTTCCTTTGGGGAACCCATGTAAGGAATTATCTTGGGTAGGCTTTCTCTTGCTTCTGCCGTTTCCTGTAGCTAGGGCTCTAGATGGACCTATCCCTGTGTTTTCATCCTTATTCCTGGGAGGAAGGCTCTCTGGTTTAAGCAAACAAACAAACAAACAAAACAAATCAAATAAAACCAAAACAAAACCTGGTGAGATTTGGGTAACTTTCCTTCTTGTGTTACCTTCTTTCCTCCAACTTATACCTTTAAAGTCAAGGACTCTGACCTCTGATGCAGCCTGTGTGTTGCAGTTAAGTCCTTACTATGGGCCCAATATTACTGACCTCAAAGATACTTTTGCTCATGTTTTTATTGTTGTTGTTCAGAAGGGAAACTTCTGAGGCTGGGAAGGAGAGCAGTCCTTTAGAGTTCCTCAGAAAGGTATGCCTCAGGGGAAGAATCATCCAGGCCTAAAAACCCTGCTACTTAGGAGAATAGTAAGTTCAAGGCCAGCCAGGGCTACACAGTGAGTTCAAGAACTGTGTAATTCTGCAAGACTCTGTCAAAAGAACAAGGGAAATATCAGGGAGCTAAGAACATAGCTTACTGGCAGAGTGCTTGCTTAGCACATGTGAGGTCCTGGGTTCATTCCTCAGTACTGAAAACAAAGTTTTCAAAGGCTGCACTAGTTGAAAAGCACTGCTGCCTCTTGGGGCCCACTGCCCACTCAGGTCTTGCACAGTCTCTCATGAAGACATTCTTAATTCCAACAATGTTTTGCTGTATACAGGCTGTCCTCTGCAGTGGTCTGAATAATGAAATGCCATTGTTTGGCTCTCCGGTTTGACTTCTCTATGACACTCATGTTAAATAAAATCAGCTCAGTATTCATTAATGGGCTTACCACAGAAACAGGATTAAATTTTGGCCCATGAGGCATAACCCAGCACCTTCTAAAACAGATTCCCTTCCCTGAAAAGGAGATATAAGAAAGTGGCAACACCCTATATTCTTTTTTTCTGTTTGATCTTATCTGTTTGGTCCTTTGAGGGTTAATCTTGGCTGACAACGGGACTGGACTGAGAGATATGAAAAAATTAGTAAAGTGAACTTCCGGGTGTGGCCATGCAGGAAGAGGGAGACACACCCAGTCGTGGGCATTGCCCTCCTCTACTCTGGGCACCTGGATGGAATAAAACGGGGGAAAGTTGAGTATCGGCATCGTGCTCTTCCTACTTCCTGGCTGCCATGAAGATATCAGCTCTCTCTCGCTTACTGTGATCTTCCTCCATAATGTTTCTGTCTCAGCACTGGGTCTGAAAGCAACAGGACCAGCTGAAACTTCTGAATCCATGAACCCAAACAATTATTTCATCCCTTAAGTAATTTCTTCAGTAATTTTGCCACTGCAACAGAAAACTAACAGCAGTACTGTGGGACCAGCATTGCACCAGGGGAAGCAAAAGCAGAGACCTTAAGTCCAGGGCTTTGTGTGTCCTCAGAAGTCAGAATGGTAGATAAAAAAGGAACGATCTAGGCAACAGTCATTTCTGGCTTTCCTGTTTCGTGTGACATTGATGCTTTGTTATTTACACAGGTCAGAAATGGATTTCAATGTGTTTATCAGTATGTTAGACCACAGGCAATTACTGTAAGGATCACTCTGTATAAACCGCTTGTACATCTCTGTGAAGCAAATGGAGCAATGATGTGTGTCTCTTCCATCCACTGAGGAACTGTTTCTAACCACATGCATTGTGTCTGACAGAAGCAAGTTAAGGTTATTCTGGCTCACAGTCTCAGAGGGCTTTCCGGCACACAGTGTCAGGAGAATTCTGTAGCTGTTGTCCACGTGGCTTAGGATCAGGAAACAGAAAATGTGTTCCGGAATTAGGGCCCAAGTATTCCCTTTAGAGGTTTACTTTCAGGGACTTGCTTCTCCTGGTCCTCTTTTACCAGCCAGTCCGTACTTCCACCACAGCTTGCCTACACAGACCCAGTAACTGGGGAGATGTATTGAAAACATGAGCCTGCAGGAGACATTTCAGATTCAAACCAAACACACTTCATGTGTCCTTCTCCTTCCTTCTCTCTGAAGAGCCACAGGCGGTTCTAGCTAGAAATAGCTAATCCTTGCCCAGCTGTACAAACTAATGTCTGGAAGGAGGATGGGACTTGGTGACTTAGCATGCACAGAAAGCCTGGACCCAGAGGAGACCTCAGGCCCTTTGTGGCTCTACCATCCTTCCCATTGATCCATTCTTGGCTGCTTTGCTCATTCCTCTCTATGTCACGTCCTTCAGCCCTGTCCCTAGCTTTCTTCTCTGCTCAAGGTGCATGGAACCCTCCATTTACTATTGCACTCAGCAGCCTTACTAGGCATGTGAGCTGTCCTCAGGGGGCTGGGCGAGAGAAACTCGTGGGTGTTTGCTGGAGCTATGCCTGCAGGGTCGCTGGGATTCACTGAGGTACTGAAGAAGAGTCACAGGTGGGTGGACAGCTCTGCAGCCTTGGGAACTGGTTTCGTGGCAAAGCTTCATGGGTCAGGTCCAGCTGTGTTGCTGTCCATCCCACCCTGATCCCATCCGACTGGCCTGGAGAGATAGATGGTTGGTGGGGAGTTTGTGTGCATTTATTTATTCTTTTTTTTTAAAGTCATATTTATTTCTATTTTATGTGTATTGGTGTTTTGCCTGCATGTACTTTTGTGCCCCACATGTGTGAAGTACCCACAGAAGCCAGAAGAGGGTGTCAGATCTACTGGAGCTGGAGTAACATGCAGTCTGTGTGGGCACTGAGAATGGAACCTGAAGAGTAGCCAGTGCTTTTTACCACTGATCCAGCTCTCCAGCCCTTGGTTTATTAATTCTTAATAAGAAGATCGTATTCTCCGTAGGTGTGTCTGTTCATTTGGGCTCAAATTAAATAAAAGAAAAAAGAGAGAGAGAGAGAGAGATCTACCCACAAAACATGCAGACTTGAAAATGAGTATGACAGCCCTGGGCCAAACTCCCTTTGAAGATACGGCATCTTATATGGCCAGAGGTAACCAAGCTTGTAACGCTGTTTGCCACCAGTGATCTCTCGCTGTCCTCATTGTCTGCTCTCCCTGTGGGCTGTCTTCCTGTCTGTTCAGGAAACAATGCCTGTGGCTGGGTACAGTGTTCCTCAGTAGATGGTAGAGATACAATTCTTGTTACAGGCGGTGCTAATCATGTGGGAGGCTGAGAAAGAAATTGATGTCTAGCCCTGCCATCAGCATAGCATTTGGTGAGGAGGAAACATCTGTGAGCTAGCTAGGGTTCGGGCAGCTTGACACAATCAAGAATCATCTAGGAAAAGAAAACCACAATTAGGAAAATGCCTCCGTCACCTCACCTTCCCTGTAGCTATGTCTGGGGGGCATTTTCTTGATTTATGTTTGGTGTGGAAGGACCCAGTTCACCGTGGGTGGTATTCCCCGCTAGGCAAGGGGTACTGTGTACAAAAAGAAAACAGGCCGAGAAAGCCATGGAGAATGAGCCAGAAACAGGAGTTTCTCCAGGGCTTTCATTTCAGTTCTTGCCTTAGGTTCCTGCCTTGACTTTCCTTAGTGATGGACTGGGATCAGGATGAGTCAGCAAATTAACCCTTTCCTCCCCAGTTGCTGTGTTCTAAGGAAGCAAACTAGGAGAGATTACCAGTCCCACCTGCGGGCGGACCGAAGGCTGTCCAGAAAGGTTGCTCAAGTGGATCATCACCTAGGCTGGAGTCCTGTGTCTCAGGGCCTCCCATCAGCTTTTATCTCCAGTGGTTCAATTTTACACAGTCTTTGCTAAGCTCCAGCATCCCTAACAAGCCCTGTCCAGTCAGGTGGTGTCAGCCTTACATTAGATTGAGAAAAATGAAGACACTAAATCGTTTCTTCCTTTCCCTGCTCTCCCCAAACAGTGCCCTATCCCAGGATTTCCTCTGTGTAACTGATCTCACAAAAGACAAAGTGTCTTTCAAGGTCCAACCCACCTCAGCTGCCTGGATGCTATCACTTACATTGCCTCAAGGTCACGGTTTCTTCAGTTAACCTCCCCTTTGCTGGCAAGGCTTAGTTCCTCCCCATCCCTAGGAGTTCCCAATATACCTATGAATGCCTTCCCTTCCCACTCTCTCAAATCCAGGTTTGATTCTTCTATGCCATCCATAGTTTATTATGTCAAGGTCACTAGTGATCTTCTGGTTATAGTCAAGTCCAGAGGATAGTTTCTGCTTGTTATTTTTGGTGGGCATGAGTACACATGAGAGTTCCTAAGACACATACATCCTCTCTTTCCTTCCACCTCTTGATTTTTGAAGTTACGCACTCTTGTCTTCCTCTAGCTTACATATAGACTTCTTCCCCATTGAAGTGGATCAATACATAGCCTTTACAAGCCACTACATGTGGAATGCACCAGAACCGTCTAAACAAAAACAACAAAACAAACAAACAACCCCACAGTTCTCAAGTCACTCACCTCAAAGGGACTAAGATAGTTTATTCTGGAATTAAATATGAATGACCATGGCATGGTAATATTTAGGTCTCCTCAAGCTGAACATTGTGTGGAAGCAGTTTCATGGAGTTTTTCTAGTAACAGAATGAAGAAAGCTATACAGTAAGACATTTTTAAAAATTATTGGTAGACACAGAAGAGGGGTGCTTACAGCAAGATGGGGGAAGCTCAATTGTAGGCCGCAGTGTTGTTTGATAGCTTACTTAACTCTTCCATCAGTGGAAAATACGGTTTTATTAAGTTTATACATTCCAAAGGATTTTATTTTGTTTATCAGAATATCAATTCTGATGCAGAATTCGGACAAAGAATAGCTATTTGGGGGACTAACGATAGCTTCAAAGAAACTGTAATTAGGCTATAGCTCCCCAAACTCTCCATAGACATTCAACTGTTTATCAGACTATGTAGACAAAGTCTTTCCAGGAATCTTCATTCATAGGAGTCTTGCTTGCATAGCTTTTCATTTCTATCTCCATGATGTTTCAAGTCATTCCAGCAATCCTCAGAGATGTTACCTAATGATTATCTGAGTATCTTCAGTTTATGCTTCTCTAAGCATCCAAGTCTGACTTTACACAGGCTACATTGGTCATGCCATAATTCTGAAAATCTGTATATCCAGAGCTGAATTCAGATCCTTGACTCAGCTCTAATCAGCCTTATGTGATAGGAACAATTCCAAGCTATCCCCCAAGATTCACCACTTCTCTGGCAGACATACCTTTCACTGTCCCTAGGACCATGTGTGTGATGTATTTTGATTTCCTCCTTTAGATTATAGTATATAATCTTAAGAAGGGGAGACTTGTTATGTAGGAGTTACTGAATCCTATAAGACCTTTAAGAGCAGAGTGATGTCTCTAGTCAGTGAGAGAAGAGGAACTCAGAGGGATTCAAACTGATGGAGATTCTTTGTTGCTATGGATGCTTAACTGAGAATATGGCCCCTAGCAGCTGAGGAAAAAAAAAAAGAGTAGAATAATGGAATAATGTGGCCAGATTGAGAAGAGGGACTAGGATGGCTAAGGTTATGCTCTGAGTCTTAATGCTGTGCTTAAGAGATCTATAAAACAAGGCAGTTTCAAGATGGCAGTGACCAGTGTGTGCCTTATCTAAGGAGCAGAATATCAGAGACTATGAAACTGGCGGGTAAACAGGGTCCTGGATCCAAAACACCAACTTTGGTGCTTCCAGGCATAGAGGGGCCATCAGTACCCTGTGGCCATTTCCCATGTCTAGGAGTCACATACTGTGAGCCCCTGCTCCTTCTGCATGTCCAGGGGCCCTCAGCTCCAGCAGCCAGACATTGGATCCCTCCTGCTCCCCTAAGGGCAGTGTCTGGATTCCTGGGACAGCATTCCAACCTCCAAACCACAGTTCTACTGGTCTCCCTGTGAAGATGAGGTGGACAATAAAATCATACAGATTCCTGATTGAAGATGGGAGACCCCAGACAAATTTGAGTCCCAGCAGCTCAGTGTCTGGTAGACATGTAAGCCAAAGCTCAGCTGCCTTCTGAGGTACCGGATCACCTGTGATTGCTACCTGAGGCAGACATATTCCCCCAACCAGGTGCAGCTTCCACCTGAGACACCTGTGCCCCCTCAGCTACCACCTGAGATGCCCACACCTCTGCCTATCAAGGCACCCGCGCTTGTGACCTGTGTGTCAAGGCACGCATGCCCATGTTTCTTCCATTCAAGGCACCTACTCCCATGCCCTGCCTTCTAAAACACCCACCCCAGCATGGCTGCGTCTAAAATGCCAGTACCCACCTGTGTTTCCCTGGACCTCTTTTGTTATCCTGAAGATTACTCCAGACTCCAGGGATGGGTGGATCCAGTCATCGGTGCAAGTTCAAGGAACAAACAGTCAAGGCTATGGACAACCAGATGGCTAAAGGGCAGGGTAAGAACACACTCAAGAAAAACCAGGACATCATGGCTCCATCAGAAACCCCTGAAAACAATGGATATTTTAATGCAGCTGAAACACAGGAAAATGACCTTAAGACTATGCTTATGCAGTGATTAGAGGGACATAAAGAGGAAACAAACAAATCTCTCCCAGAAATACAGGAAAATACAACCAAACAAATAGAGGCCATCAAGGACAGATAGGAAACCATAATCAAACTGGTGAAGGAATTAAATGAAACTGTTTAAGACCTGAAAATGGAATTAGAATCAATAAAGAAAACACAAACTGAGACCTTGCCCTGGAGTTGGAAAACTTAGAGAAGAAGTCAGAAACCACAGGGGTAAGCATCACCAACAGAATACAAAAGATTAAGGAAAGAATTCCAGGTGTTGAAGAGATCGATACATCTCTCAAATAAAACATTAAAATAGAAAAGTTCCTGACACAAAACATCCAAGAAATCAAGGACACCATGAAAAGATGAAACCCAAGAATAATAAGAATAGATGAAAAAGAAGATTCCAGGATCTGGGGTACAGAAAATATTTTCAAGAAAATCAGACAAGAAAATTTCTCCAACCTAAAGAAAGAGATGCCCTTAAACATACAAGAGGCTTACAGAACGCCAAATACAATAAGCCAGAAAAGAAACTCCTCCAGCCACATAATAATCAAAACACTAAATCCACAGAACTAAGAAAAAAAATATTAAAAGTGGCAAGGGAAAAAGGCCAAGTAAAATATAAAGAAAAACCTATCAGAATTGCACTTGACTTCTCAACAGAGATTATGAAAGCCAGAAGAGCCTGGATGGATGTCATGCAGACACTAGGAAATCACAGATGCCAACACAGACTATTTTACCCAGGAAAACTTTCAATCACTGTAGATGGAGAAAACAAGATATTCCATGACAAAACTAAATTTAAATAATATCTATGCACCAACCCAGCCCTACAGAAGATACTAGGAGAAAACTCCAACCCAACAAGGTCAACTATACCCAAGAAAACACAGGATATAGATAATTTCACAATAGCAAAACCAAAAGAAGACAAACACACTATCACCACCAACTCCACAAAAAATTGAACTAATAATCATTGGTAGCTAATATTTATCAACATCAGTGGACTCAACTCTCCAATAAAAAGATACAGGCTAATAGAATGGTTGCAGAAACAGGATCCAACATTCTGCTGCATTTAAGAAACATTCCTCAGCAACAAAAAATATATACTACCTCAGAGTAAAAGGCTGGAAAAAGGATTTCCAAGCAAATTGACCCAAGAAGCAAGCTGAAGTAGCCATTCTAATATTTAATAAAACAGACTTTCAACTAAAATTAATCAAAACAGATGGGGAGGGACACTTCATTCTCATCAAAGGAAAAATCCACCAAGAGAACATTACAAACCTGAACATCTATTCCCCAAATACAAGGGCAGCTGCATTCATAAAAGAAACATTATTATTAAACATTATTAAAGTTTAAAGCACATATCCATCCTAACACCCTAATGAATCATGGGAGACTTCAACATCCCACCCACTCCAATGGACAGATTATGGAGACAGAAGCTAAATAAAGAAATAATGAAGCTAACAGAGGTCATGAATCAAATGGACCTACTAGATGACTATAGAACTTTTCACTTTAATGCAAAAGAATATGCTTTTTTTTTTTTCCGGCACAACATGGAACCTTCTCCAAAATTGATCATATAGTCACTAACAAAGCAAACCTCAACTGATACATGAAAATTGAATTAACCCTTTGTTCTTTATCAGATCACCATGGATTAAAGCTAGACCTCAACAACAACAGAAACAACAAAAAGCCTACACACTCATGGAAACTGAACAACTCCCCGCTCAGTGATCACTCGGGAAGGGAAGAAATGAAGAAACAAAGATTTTCTAGGGTTCAATGAAAATGAAAGCACAACTTACCCAAACTTATGAAACACCATGAAAGCAGAGCTTTCATACAGAGCCTTCATACAGAAAATGGAGAGATCCCATATTAGTAACTTAACAGATCACCTCAAAGCTTAAGAAAAACAAACAAATGAACAAGCATATCCAAGAGGAGTAGACAGCAGGAAATAATCAATCTCAGGGGTGAAATCAATAAACTAGGAATATAAAGAATCAACACAACCAAAGTTGGTTCTTTGAGAAAATCAACAAGCTAGACAAACCCCTAGCCAAACTAACTAAAAGACAGAGACAGTACCCAAATTAACAAAATCAGAAATGAAATGGAGGACCTAACAATAGATACTGAGGAAATTCAAAGAATCATTAGGTTTTATTTCAAAACTGTATATTCCACAAAATTGGAAAATCTGAGGGAAATGGATAACTGAGGGAAAATTGGAAAATCTGAGGGAAATGCTGGATAACTTACAAAAGTTAAATCAAGAGCAATTAAAGAATTTAAACAGCCTTTTAACTGCTAAAGAAATAGAAGCACTCATCAAAAGGCCTCCAACAACAAGAACAACAAAAGTCCAGGAAGGACCAGGTAATTTTAGCATGGAATTTTACCAGACTTTCAAAGAAGATCTAACACAAATAGTACTCAAACTATAAAAACAAAATAGAAACAGAAAGAACATTACCAAACTCATTCTATGAAACCATTTACTCTGATACTTAAACCACACAAAGACTCAGCAAAGAGAAAATTTCAGATCAATATCCCTTATGAACATTGATGCAAAAATACTAAATAAGAGACTTGCAAACCAAGTTCAAGAATACATCAAATACATCATCTGCCATGATCAAAGAGGCTTCATCCCAGGGATACAGGTATTGTTCAATATAAGAAAACCCATCAATGTAATCCACCATATAAACAAATTGAAAGAAAAAAATCACATGATATTAGATGCAACAGCAGCCTTTGACAAAATACAACATCCCTTCATGATAAAAGTCTTGGAGAGATCAGGAATACAAGGCCCATACCTAAACATAGTAAAGACAATATACAGTAAGCCAATATGCAACATCAAACTAAATGGAGAGAAACTCAAAGCAATCCCACTAAAATCAGAAGCAAGACAAGTTTGCACACTCTCTCCACATCTCATCAATAGAGTACTAGAAGTTTTAACTAGATCAATAAGACACTAAAGGAGATCAAGAGATAGAAATCAGAAAGGAAGAAATTAAAGTATCACTATTTGCAGATGATTTGAGAGTATATGTAACCAACCCTAAAAATTCCACCAGAGAACTCCTGCAGCTGATAAACTCCTTCAGCAAAGTGGCTGGATACAATATTAATATTTTAAAAAATCCTATATGCAAATGCTGAAAGGGCTGGGAAAGAAATTATGTAAACCACACCCTTTACAATATCTACAAATAACATAATGTATTTAGGGGTATCTCTAATTAAGGAAGCCAAAGACCTGAATGACAAAAGTTCAAGTCTCTGAAGAAAGAAATTGAAAATGCCAGAAGATGGAAAGATTTTCCATAAAAATAACAATATAATTTTTCACAGACCTTGAAAGAACAATTCTTTATTTCATATGGAAAAACAAACAAACAAACAAAAAAAACCCCACAATAGCTAAAACAATCCAATTCAATAACAACTTCTGGAGGTATCTCTATACCTGACCTTAAGCTATACTACAAAGCAATAGTAATAAAAACTGCATGGTACTTGCATAGAAATAGGCTGATTGATCAATGGAATTGAATCGAAGACCCAGAAATAAACCCATACATCTATGCACACCTGACTTTTGACAGAGGTGCCAAAAGCATACAATGGCAAAAAGACAGCATCTTCAACAAATGGTGCTAATCTAACTGAATGTCTTTATGTAAAAAATGCTAATAGATCCGTGTTTTGTGCAGATCTACCTGCACAAAACTAAAGTCCAAGTGGATCAAAGACCTCAACAGAAAACCAGATACACTCAATCTGCTAGAGGAGAAAGTGGGGAAGAGCCTTAAACTCATTGGCACAGGAGACAACTTCCTGAACAGAATACCAACAGCTCAGGCTCTAAGATCTACAATTAATAAATGGGACCTCATGAAACTGAAAAGTTTCTATAAAGCCAAGGACACTGTCAACAGAATAAAATGACAGCCTACAGACTGGGGAAGGATCTTCACCAACTCTACATCTGACAGAGGGCTAATATCCAGAATATATAAAGAACTAAATAAATTAAACACAAACCAAATAATCCAATTAAAAGATGGGATACAGAGCTAAACAGAGAATCCTCAACATAGGAATATCGAATGCTGAAGAAACACTTAAAGAAATTCTCAACATCCTTAGTCATCAGGGAAATACGAATCAAAACAACTCTGAGATTCCATCTTATACCAGTCAGAATGGCTAACATCAAAAACTCAAGTGACAACACATGCTGATGAGGATGTAGAGAAAGGGGAACACTCTTCCATTGCTGGTGGGAGTGCAAAATTGTACAACCACTTTGGAAATCAATCTGGTATTTTTTTTCAGAAAACTGGAAATATCCATACCTCAAGATCCAGCTATACCACTCCTGGGCATATACCCAAAAGATGCTCCACCATACAACAAGGACATTTGCTCAACCAGAGCAAAGCTGTTCATAGCAGCTTTATTCATAATATCCAGAAACTGGAAACAACCCAGATGTCCCTCAACAGAAGAATGAATAAAGAAACACAGTACATTTACACAGTGGAATACTACTCAGCTATTAAAAATATTCATGAAATTTGCAGGAAAGTGATGGAACTAGAAAAGATCACCCTAAATGAGGTAACACATACCTATAAAGACACACATGATATAGTCATTTATAAGTGGATTTTAGTCATATAGTACAGGATAGACACTACAATGCTCAGACCCCAAGAAAATAAGCCAGATGGGCATCTTGGGCTTCCTGTGGGCCCACTAGTTTGGAGAGTGGGCGATATCTCTGACATGGACTATGTTGCCTGCTTTCTGATCACTTCCCCTGCTGGGACTTCCCTACCAGGCCACAGGGGAAGAAGATGAACTCAATCCTCATGTGAATAGATGAGCTGGTGTGTCTTGCTAAGAAATTGGGGAGAGATGATGCCGGAGGGATGATGGGACTGGAGAAGATGAGGGAGGGTTCAGTGACAGAGATATAAATTGAATTAATTAATAAAAAAAGAGATCTATCAAACAAAAATGCCTCTAATCTGTAATCCCCACTTTCCCAAGGACAGATAACTTCTCGGAATGCTGTGGTTGTTCTTCATGTAAAATACAAGCCACCTATTTGGCTTCTATAAACAAGCTTGGTTGCCTGATGTGCTTGGTCAGATGTAGGTAGGAGGTACATAGGTGGGAAGTACATCAGGAAACTACGCTTGCCCCTGATTGGACAAAGGTGGGAAGTATGTAGTCTTATCTGTTTTGCTTTTATAAGCCCCTGGGAATCCCAGGTGTGAACTTTGCCAGTGTCCATAGTCCTGGCCAGTACTGGATAAAGCTTGCCTCAAAAGTTATGGTAGTGGTCTTATTCTTGCCTGGCAGAGTTAATAGAACAAGAATACCTGTCTTCAGGAGATGTACTAGTTATGATTCTCTATAGGGCTTATAGAAACACACACACACACACACACACACACACACACACACACACACACACAGGATTTATTAAAGAGGCTTATAGGATGGGGTCCAACTATTCCAACAAAGGTAGTCTCCACACAGAAAGTCCAAGAATCCAATACTTGTTTGTCCATGAGGCTGGATGTCTCAACTGTTCTTTAGTATAGGTCAAAATAGCCAAGAAGTAGGCATTAAATATCAGTGAAGAAATGAACTTGCTAGTGAGAGCAGAGCATATAGTCAAAGAGCAAAAGCTTCCTTCTTCCATGTCCTTTATAGAGGCTGCCACCAGAAAGCGTGGTCTGAATTTAAGGCGGCTCTACTCACCTCAAATGATCTGATCAAGAAAGATCCCTCGAAGGTATACCCACCTGCTTGGGTCTTAGTTAATTCTAGATGTAGTCAAGCTGACAACCAAGCTTAACCATCACAGGGGACTTCAGGGTAGGGTTTAAAGAGAAACGAAGAAATATGTGCAGCTAAGTAGTCTAGAAGGTGTAGTCCCCGCTCACTCAGATCTCAGCTACAAATCTTCCCTGAAAGCTCATCTGATTGGCTGTAAATCTCTCTCCAGGAGACAAGTTCCTCCACTGGCTGCCTCCAGGAATTCATTCATTCCTTCTCCCAGCAGGGAATTTCTGGAGAAATGCTAATTGATTGGGGTCCATTCTTTGAAAGAGGGCAGCACAAGTGTCTCCTTAGAACGCATCCATTTCTGCCAGATAGCAGACATCACCATCAAACAGTGTTTTTGGCTAAACTTGTTTTTCTTTCTGTACCCAAGCCCTTAACAAGCCTCCCTTTTCTTCTTTTATTTTACTTTGTTCTAAACTATGTGTCTGTGTATGCATCTGGGGTGATTCTGTACATGTGTGTGCAGGTGCTCTTGGGGGGCAGAAGAGAGCATCAGGTCCCTTGGAACTACAGTCTCAGGTGGTTTTGAGCTACCCAGTGTGAATGCTGGGATTAAAACTCATGTCCTCTGTAAGAGCAGTCTGCATTCTTAACTTCTGGGCCAGCCATCTGTCTCTCCCACCCCCTTCCCTTTCCTTTAATGTAAGACTTCATTCTCCCTTTTTCTTGTTCCCATCTTGTCCCATTGCTTTATGTCTCCTGACTCCACTGTCATTCACCCCTACATCTGTGCTGGTCAATCCATTTTCCGCACAGCAGCCAGAACACTGCTCTGAAAACATACATCAAACCGTACTCTCCCTTGTTTAAAATCCATCAGCAGTGCCTGGCACACGGAAAATAACGTCTCCGCTTTTCACTGTGTTCAGCCACATTCTCAGTAACCTGGCTTCTGCCTGTTTTTACGGAATCCCTCCATGACTTCTCTTTGCCTGGCAGCACCAGCTACTTCCTTCTTGGTACGTAAACACAGCAATTTGAACTTTAAGTTGTGCAGGCGGTAGGGTGTGAATGAGTGGGTATCTCCTTTGCTAGACAGCACACTCCACTGCAGCTGAGGTCATTTCTACTGTGTGACCCTTCTATCCATACAAGAAAATCCCTTGCATTATCTCTGCCATTGAGCAAAAAGGTACATCCTCCTCTTTGGTCCTTTGATGTCCTTTGACCCTGAAACACCCACAGGCAGTGTAATCATGCCAGGCAGAGAAGAGCTGGGGCAGGACCTGGAAGTCTTCTTCCCTGTTTTGTCACTTTGCCCACCCCTTTCCTGTGTAAGTGGGGAGTTACTGTGAGAGGTTGAGCATCAATTCCTCTTGTCCATCCTCGATGCCCTACGGGGTCATGTTGGAAGGTCTGCAAAAATCTGATTCTTCCCTGTAGGAACCTCAAAGAGAAACAAATGTATGAGGATAACCCTTTGCCATAGAGCCAGCAGGAACCCAACTCAATACATCCAGCAACTGGGAGTCATGGATCTCTACTTTCACCTCTTGATGGCTAGGTCAGTGTCCTTCTGAAACCAGAAGCCTCTGAAAGTTGCTTGTGGGTAAAGTTTGGTCTGACATCCTATGAGATGGAAGACTGCCCTTGGAAACGGTGGAATTGTTCCTTGGAGAGCTGGGCTGTGCAAAGCAAATGGATCCACTATCTACAAGCATCAGCAGCAAATTACCAGGGAAAGAAAGTGGTCCTCATTAGTAAGTATAGAATCTTCTCCCTGCTCTACTGAGGACAGGTCTGTCCATGGAGTCTCCAGTGATTAAATGAAAGTCTAGATTTTCCATGGCCTGGCTGCAGTTTTCTGGAAAAAAAAATGCTGGTATTCTCTGAGTCTCAGATTCTGCATCATAAAGGGTACTATTAATTTCCTTCCTTCCCTGATCTTAGAGGCCTGTTGCAAAGATGGCACGAGATAAAAGAGGCAAAGTGTTTGTGACAATGCTCCATCCCCAGCAAGAGAAGAGCTTAACATGAGGCATGGGTCCAATGCACTGGTTCTCAATGTGGGTCGTGACCCCTTTTGGGGGTTGAGCAACCCTTTTACAGAGATTGCATATAACATTTCTTGTATATCAGATATTTACCTTATGGCACATAAAACAGCAAAATTTCAGTTATGAAGTAGCAATGCAAGTAATTTTATGAGTGGGGGTCACCACAACATGAGGAACTGTATTAAAGTGTTGCAGCATTTTTAGAAGGTTGAGAACCACTACTCTCGTGTGTTTGAATTCTTGGTGTTAGCATGGTGATGCTGTTTGGGGATGTATCAGATTCTTTTAGGTATAGGCCATACCTCACAGAATAAGCTAATAGGGTTAGACCTTGAATATTATATCTGCCTCCAGGTCTGCCCAAGCTCCCTCCTTCTTAATCTTCCAAGATGTGAACAAATCAGCTTCCACAGACACCATGGCTTCACTGGAACAATGGACTGGTATCCTCTGAAACTGTAAGCCACAATGAATTTATTCTGCTTCAAATTGTATGTAGTTAGCTTGAACTGTCACTGTAGCACAGATTAGCACTGAGGTATATAATGAATCTGAGGGCTGGGCTGCGGCAACTGTGTTGATTATGAACCAAGGCCTAACTTACTGTGGTGGTATCATTCCATACACTGGTGGTCCTGAACTGTGTAAGAACAACTGAGAGTGAGTCAGCGAGAGATTCAGCAAGGAGCACACCTCGATGGTTTCTGCTTCAAGTGCCTGCCTGAGTTCCTACCTTGCCTTCCCTCGGGGATGACTGTCAACTCTTAGCTGAAAAAAAAAATCTTTCCCTACATTAGGGAAAAAAATGTATTTCCCTACATTGATGTTGGATTGAGTGTTCTAATACAGCAACAGGATAAATCCAGAACAGTCAGGAATTTTGTCAGAGTAGTAAGGAGATGATGAAACTCCACATCTTTATTATTATTGTTGCTGTTGTTTGGTGTATTTTTGTTTTGCTTTGTTTTGTTTTTGCTGTGGTTGTTTATTGTTATTGTCAGTGAATAAATTCCTCATCACCTCATTCTAGATACCATGAAAAATTGTTGAAGCAACAAAACAGAAAAAAAAAAAAAACAAAAAAACATTGAAAAAGTCCAAAGTGTTTGGAACACATTTGTTAAAGTATCAGGTTGTGTTTTTCCCTGGACAAGTTCTCATAGCCTTTGGG
This sequence comes from Psammomys obesus, assembly GCF_907164565.1. Classification (NCBI taxonomy): domain Eukaryota; kingdom Metazoa; phylum Chordata; class Mammalia; order Rodentia; family Muridae; genus Psammomys; species Psammomys obesus. The sequence continues at coordinate 6,195,296 of NW_026596158.1, read as the reverse complement.
GGTCACTCAGCTCCTGGCTGCCTCTGGGAGCATGAGAGAAAGCAGGTAGCCCTGTGGGACAGTAGCCTGGGCCTGAGAGAGGAAGGCCTTGTCTTGCCCTGGCCTCCACAGTGCCTAGGGAACCATGTGCCTGGCTGAGGGGTTCCTTGGGGAGAGAAGCAGGAGGGGAAGGAAGATGTGTCAGAGTTGGGGTTTCCTAGGCCCTAGAGCTGTGGCTTTGATGGTGCTGAGGAAGCCTGTGGGGAATCGCTTCAGACCAACATGAAAGGGAGCATGCTCTCCTGGGTGTCTTTTTTCCCCCATCCCCAGAGCTTTTCTGCTTGGTAAGACTGTATATGTGCAGACCGGAATCCAGCCATCCTGCAGAGTGTCTTTGGTTCAGAGTTCACCAGGGCTTGACTGAAGTCTGTGCCACTTCCCACAGCCATGTCCACAAGGACGCAGTGGCAGAGCATGTGAGACAGCTACATACCTGTCTTGTTACTGCTAACAGACTCCACATCTGGAGACATTTTCACAGAATTATCCATGCTTCAAGTAGTAATTCAAGCACTCATGAGAAGCCTATCAGAAATGGGGTGAGGGGACCCACAGTAATTTTTCCCAGAGGAGGGAGCTCTATGTGCTTGGGAAGAAAAAGAATGTTGATTGGCTTTGTGACCTTGAGGGCAAGGCCCCAAGGGATGCTAAGATGGGAAGATGGCTGTTCAGCTGCCCCAGGGAAAACTGGGAAGATGGTATGCCTTGCTCCCCAAAGCAGATAGCACAAATTCATGGGCGACAGCAGCCAGGTACTGTCTGCAGTGATCCTTCATTGGGATTTCCAGTGTTCAGTAAGTAGGGACTAAACTCAAAAGTCCTGGTGGGAGGGGAAGGAGAACGGTTGGAAACCGCAGATAAATTCATGTCTCGACTTAGACTAAACTCAGAGGAGAACAGAGGCAGCTGGCCCAGGCCACAAGCCAGAGGCAGCTGGTCTGTCATGAGTGAAAGCCCCTGGGTATCAACATGAGTCATAGACCTGGAATTTTACCTTCACATAAGCTATGGAAATGGTGGTAAAATGTGTAGATTTGGTCCAGGGTGGTCAGAACTCAAAGGACCAGTGACATCAAAGGTACTCTCAGGATTTGATAGAATTTGGCCCCATCTCTGGTTTCTGAGAGGCAGACTAAAATCCTTGGGTTTTCCTAAGTGATAGGCTCAAGTGTCTCTGTTCTTCATGACTTTCTTGAGTTTAGACTAGAGATGAGGTTCAGGATGTGTGGTCCCCAGGAAGACTAACTATGGCCTTTGGATCACTGCGCCTTTCAGGGAAGAGAGGCAGGGCCCTGGGGAACTCAGTCCAACTGCTTGACTGGTGACGGAGACAGTCATGCCGACGAAATGGCACCCAAAAGTCTGAAGCCATTTGGGGTAATAGCCCCTGTCTGTAATGCCAGAACTCAAGAGGCAGATGTGGAGGACTGGCAGTGTAGCCTACAAGTCGCAGGCCAGCCCGAACCCCATAGCAAGATTCAAACAGAGTTAGCAGACAACCTCAGTGATGACTCCCGGTTGGCAAAGAAGACCGAATTGCAAGGGCTTGTCTCAGAGCTCACCTGTGTTTTCCTTTGTCTGCTCCTAGCTGATACGTTTCCTAAGAAAATCACAGTTCAACGTAATCTCTGGACGCTCAGTGCCATTCTAGTGAATTATTGAACCAGAGAGATCACGGGGACTTTTCAGATTAGTGACAAGTACGGATGGCCTAGAACCTCCTGAGCTGGTGACCGGGGTCTCAAATGAGGACAGACTTATTTGGATTTTGGTAGTTCATGCTCACCTGCAGGTGGATATTGTAAAAACTGAATGACAGCACCATCAACTTTATAGCAGCTAGCGGTCTCTTTCTTTAAAAACATTTTTTTTTTTTTTTTACTTTAAATTACACTTATATGTGTGTCTGGATGAGGTTATTTGCTCAGCGTCTATGGGCACCAGGAGAGGATATCAGAGTCCACAGAGCTGTAGTTACAGGTGGCTGAGACTGCCCAATGTGGGTGCTGAGAAGCAAACATGGGTCCTTGGCAAAAGTATCAAACTGCTCTTAACCTCTGGTCCATTTCTCTAGCCCCTGGAAGTGATATTTTTTCCCTCATTATGTGAGTCCTTCTCTCCTCGTAGACTTTATTGGTAAGCACTCACACTGCAATTCCCAAAAAGCAAAGAATAAAATCAAACGAAACCCGACCCTTTTGGCCCAGGATCTAGTGAAATGGAGTCCTTGCAACAGTCAAGTTGTTTTGAACACTTGCCATGTCCTGTTCCCAAAGTCAGGGTGGCATGGGCCTGTGGCGCGGCCGCCTGCTCTGAGGTCGTCTGGCTTCTCGAAAGAGCACATGTAAAGCATAACAGCTTCATTTCCACAGTGGCAGTACCAAGAGTTCTGTTTGGGAGGTCCCCAGGACAGCAGTCTGGTTCTGAGACGCCTTCAAGATGCTCCTGCACACAGACATATGTTTTTGACTTTGTGTGTTTATTGAAGAGGCTGAGGGAGGTCTGGTGGACATTATGGGGTGGGGAGGGGGGGTGCTCAGACGCAATGGAAGCCACACCTTGGCCCAGCTGCTATTCCTTCAGTTACACATAGAGTCCCTGAAGAGGTAAGCATCAGACAGAGTCCATATTAGAAATCTTTCCCCCAGAGCGATGTAATTTCATTGTACTTAAAAAAAAATAATTAAACAAATATGTAAAACATATTTCTGTTGCGTTCATTTACTTCACTTGGCCCGGCGACGTGAGGCTCCTAATTACTTAAATATTTCCTTTTACTATTTTTCAAAACATTTTTCTAAATTGTCAAAAAACATTCTGGAGACAGTTGGATAAAAAACATAGTGAACATGTGTCTGATTAATTTTTTAAGACAATCAAGATCAAATGTGAAAAAAAAAAAAGTGATTGGAAAGGTTTCAGTGCCCAAATGAAAAGACAGAAATCTCAGAGCGGGGCATGGGGTGAATCACAAGGACAGAGGATTCGTAATCTTTGCCGAGATATTTATTGTAACTTGGATGACAGTCAATGAACCGGCCGGGGGTGTAAATTGTGGGGTGCAGAGTACGGCCTTAAGGGACTGCTCAGGGTGCTCTAGGAAGTGGGGTGCCCCCAGCCCACTGCCAAGCTTGTAAAGCAAGAGATCAGCCTGGACAGCCATCCTTTGTTGCCTGTCATTACAAACAACTCCAGGGCAATCTGCTGGCTTCCTGACAAGTGGATCCGTCCCTCATCTGCCAGCTGACGGTCGGGCCACCATCCCGAGGCCATCGATGGAGCTGTTCAGTGATGGAAAGCCACTTGTCAAAGGGAGGTTTATGACATTAACTCTCAAGTGCTTCCTTGCTGAATTTTATTTTACTTTATTCGATTTATTTTGTTGAGTCCTTAAAAAAAACTAAGTTTTTTTTTTTTTTGGTCCCAAATAAACAATTGGAATCAGAGTATGTGGTTTCTCTTTCTAGCAAAAATACTCCCATCTTTTTGCTTTATTTTTCTGGCATCCAGTGCTTGGCAAATGTCAAAGGGGGATGAGAGGTAAGGCTTCCGACTGAGATTTTCCACCCTTCTGGAAACTGGAAGATGGTTCCAGGCAGGGGTTGACACTGGGGGTCATACCATCTGCCAGAATAAATGGGGAAACCCCTATTTTGCTTATGTGTGTAGGTCACCAAGCACTGTGGAATTCACACTAGGGACCCATCAGATGTCCCACACAGGATGTTCTCTGAAGCAGGTAACAGAGTTCAGGTCAGTACCCTGAGCATTGCTCTCATATCTTCACCACCTTTTCTTTATTTTATCTTTTTATATATATAAAGAAAGAAAGAGAGAGAGAGAGAGAGAGAGAGAGAGAGAGAGAGAGAGAGAGAGCACATCATCAGAGTGTGGCTTCTTCCTAGATCCTAGCATACAGTGTCTAATATAAATATTAGAGAGAGAGATTTGAAATAGCAAAACACAAGAGCTTACAATCCTGGGTCCGTAATCACTCACAAAGATATCTGTCTCCATGGGAGGAAAAGGGCTGATGACAGCAGAAAGGCTTGCCCAGTGTAGTGGCTACTGTGCTTGGCAGCAGGCGTTAATGTAAGTAGAAATCTTAGTCTGGCTTCCTGGGAACCTGCAGCATGACCAGGACCCCAGCGTGATTTGCTTCAGGGAAAGTGGACACTGTGCTAGGATGTGGGGAGAAAGCGACTTGATGTGTACCCCTCATTCACCACCTGTCCCCGAACAAGGCAGCTTTGTTCAGAGCCTCTCACTGCTCACCTCTTTTTATAGCTTCCCACTAGAAGGTACAAGACCCTCACCTGGGCAGGAGGTTCCTCCAGTTAATAGCTACAGGTGGAACAATGATAATTATGTATGACCTTGGCCCCCCTCCTTGACATTTCCCGGGGAGGTTGGGATGTGGATGGGAAGGAGAGCCCGAGGAATAAGATGGGAGGACATTAGTGAGCCTTGCCTCAGCTCCTTCAGAAGCCAAGCAGTAGGGAAGCTAGTATCATGGACAGCTCCAGACTCCAGCTCCAGGTTCCTGGGTGTTCTCTGTCTGTCTCTTTCTTATTGTGAATATGTTTGGTGTAGGCAGGTGTGTGTGTGTGTGTGTGTGTGTGTGTGTGTGTGTGTGTGTGTGTGTAGGTTCATGCAAGACACATCTTCATATGGCAGTCAGAGGCTAGCTTTTCTGGAATTGGTTCTCAACTTTCCCCTTGTTGGGAAGCAGGGTTTTCATTCCTGCTGCTGTGTCCAGGCTAAGTGACCCGTGCAGGATCTTCCAAGCGGTTGTCCTGTCTCCGCCTCCCTAAAGGAATGCAGGCATCATGGATTCAGCCAGTGTAACTAATTTTCTAAATGAGTTCCAAGGATCTGAACTCATGTTGTGAAGCTTGTTCAGCAAGCTCTATCTCCAGAGCCCGTGAGGACTGTTTTCCCATCATTTGCATCTCCTTGCTGTCTCTTATCTGGCCCCGATTCCAGGTGATTCCTGAGGTTTCCTCATCTTTAAGGCATGTTTATTTTGATGCATCTTACACCCATAATCCAGTTAGGATTTCCTGTCAATCTTTGTGATCAAAAGAGACTCTAATGTGTGAAGATTTAATGGGTGTCTAGACCCACCAACCCAGAATGCCACGAGGCACCCGGGATCCCTTTGTCCTGTGCGCTGCATGTTCTGCCTTCTGGAAAAATCTCCACTCTCTAAGGTGACACCATAGAAATGGACAAGGAGTTTAACTGGGTCCTCTAGCATGGCATCAATCATGTGTCACCCTTGTTAAGGAACCTGAGGCCTTCTGAATAATTCAGAGATACTTCTTAATGGCACTTGTTGCTCCCAACTGTTAAAGAAAATATCAAAGGAATTAATTAACAGTCAATGATATCAATTTTAGATTCAGACATTGATTCCAAGGCTGAGAGGTAAATCTGCATTTGTGTGTGTGTGTGTGTGGTGTCTGTGAGTATACATGAGTAACTCCTCCCAATTTTTTTAAATTTCTTTAATTTTTATTTTATGTGCATTATCGTGAGGGTGTCAGGTGCCGTGGAACTGGCATTACAAACAGTTGTGAGCTGCCATGTGGGTGCTGGGAATTGAACCTGGATCCTTTGGAAGAGCAGACAGTGCTCTTAACCACTGGGCCATCTCTCCAGCCGGTCTCCTCCAAACTTTTAAGTTGTCCAAGTCATTTCTAATCAGTCTTGTACATGGAGACAGGCTCACATTATTTCCACTCCCTTGCTCCATTTCAACTGGCTTCAGATGAGTAAGGACAAAGAAAATGGGTCAATATTATATCATATTCTCAGACAACTGTCGGTTTCCAGGGCTATCATGGTTTTTTGTATTCAACTGCTTGAGGGAAACAGAGTTAAAATGTCTGAATAATAAGTTTAACTTAAAAAGGAAAGTTATGGTGGGTGTTATTAGCAGCACGCATATGTATACGCCTGGTCCTGATTGTTACTTTGGAGAACTCACAATAGATGGAGAGACAAAAGGGAATTAAAGGTATCCTATCCACTGTGTGCTTGTCACTATCAGAGTGTAGAGGTTGTCCATTCCGCAAATCCGTTAGCATTTGCTGAACGGAGAGTATGAAGGAACTTTTGCAGCCTTCTCTGATCTTCCATGTTACGAAATGGCATTTCATCGAAAACAATCTTTGCTGCGTGATTTGGCAGAAGTCAGCTCGACTGCTTTATGAAAAATGACAGCTACTAGGAAAGTAATTAAAGATGTATTTTGCCCAAAGCAAAAGTATTTTTGGAATCAATACCAACCATCTTTAATTTCCCAGTTCTTTCCACAGTTTGTTCAATATGGGATGTAAGGTTGGGGGGCAGTCTTAACTCTAGAGGACAGAGTGTGGCAGCCCCTTTCTGCTGTCATTTTTGGGTCTTCCACCAGTTAGTGAGGGGCGAAGGAGCCATCTGACCTCTCCCTGCCCAGAGAGAGGTTCTGGTTCTTCTCAGAGCCATTAAGTCTTTGGACTTAATGGACCCAGAGGGTGGTGCAGGCTGAATTTGGGGCAATACTTATAGGTTTGAGTTAGAGATAAAGAGGCAGAGTCCTGCATTCATGCAGTTTTGAGCCCTCTGCCCCACAACCTCTTTTTAGGAGGACTCTCTGGTTGATTGAGTGCTCCCAGCAAGTCAGGGTTTAGGCTTACCCACAGGCTTCCTTTGTGTGTGATGCTGGATTGGCTGAGGACTATAAGGCTGCCTGAACATATCTCTCTCTCTCTCTTTCTCTCTCTCTCTCTCTTATCCTCCTCTTTCATATGCTTGACTCTCATTCACCTTCCAGATGTCTCCATGGACGTCTTATGCCTCACCCCTAGCTGCTACACCTTACAACATCCTCTCACTTCCCATGGTTGATGGTTCACTCTACTTAAAGGCCAAATCTTTGGACAAAGCCTACAATTTTTTCACCAATTCACACTCATTTCATAGTCTGGGACTTTGAATCAATCCCCATGGATGTGGGTGACACAGTCAGGAGTTGTATCTGCAGTCACATTTGCCCCTGGACCTCTCACATCTTTAGTTTTGAGTTACCTGAATCCAATTCTAGATCGCATCTTAAAGTACAAAGACAGGAACTCTCCCCTCCTTTTCTCCTTCTTCATCCCCTTCCCCTGTCCGCAAATGGCTCTCCCTTCCTTTCTCTTTTTTTTTGTTCTGTTTCATTTTATTTTCTTTTTCTTTCTTTCTTTCTTTCTTTCTTTCTTTCTTTCTTTCTTTCTTTCTTTCTTTCTTCTAATATGTGTGGCTGTTTTGGCAGCATGCTCTGTCTGTGTACCACATTCATGTCTGGGGCCCAAGTAAGTCAGAAAGGGCACTGGATCTTTAGGAACTGTAGTTACATACAGTTCTTGTGAGCCATCATGAAGTTTCTGGGAACTGAACTCAGGTCTTCTGGAAGAGCAGCCAGTGCTCTTAACCTCTGAGCCACTCTCCAGTCTCTGCTTTGCTTTTTTTTAATGCTATTTTATGCATATGTGTGTGTGTGCCACAACTGTGCAGGAGTCTAAAGAGTTCAAATCAAATCCTTTGGAACTGGAATTACAGGTAGTTATTTATTATGAGCTGCTTTGTGAGTGCCAAGAACTGAACCTGGGTTCTCTGGAAAAGCAGCCAGTGCTCTTAACTTCAGAGTCATCTCTCCAGACCCTACTTTGGTCTTTGATGCATTCTCTCTAGTGTTAGGCTGGGTTTGACCTGCTTCTCTTGCCTCTTCCTTCCTTGTTCTGGGATTACGAGTATGTACCACCACACTCTGCTTTTCCTCTGTTCTTTTGTATTAGGACTGTGAATCCCCCTGTCTCTTGAAATGATAGCAAAGCCTTGCAGTGGGCAGCAAACCCTACACATCCCAATGGAGACAGGAACTGACAGCTGGGAGCATTTTTACAACTAGGGTGAGTGACTGTTGCTTCAGGGATCTTGATGGTTTTAAGAGACTGAGCTCTGCCGTGGCATTGGGTTTCTCCCAGATCACAGGGGCCATGAGCAAGCCTGCCCTAGTAGGGCCATGCCAGCAGCTCAGAACATGGATTCAGCTAACAAGGCCAGAAGTGTCTGCCACTGGAGCCCCCATGTTCCTCCTGGAACTTCAGCCAGTGTCAGGTTGGAAGGGAAAGAAAGGCCCCACCTGGCCTTGGCTTCTGCACCAGTGGGAACACATTTTTACCTTCCTGTTTTGTTTCCATTAAAGCATTCCATCTCTCTCCCCTTTCTGACACAAGTATTAAATATATATCATGTATGGATAAACTTGTGGTATGTATAGCCAAGTATTGCTTAATGATGGAGTAGGTTTTTTGTTTGTTTGTTTGTTTGTTTGTTTTGTTTTTTGAGGAATAGGGTGTTAGGCCATTTGGTAATTGAGAGAAAAATCACAGAACGTAGTTCTGTAAGCTAGCATGATTATGACACCATAAGGCAAAATAATCCATGGGACCGTTCTTATATATGCAGTAAAGAGACACCATTTTGTGGTTCATGACTGTGTGCTTGAGAGGAGAGAGAGAAAAGAGAGAGAGAGAGAGAGAGAGAGAGAGAGAGAGAGAGAACCATATGTATGTACAACTGTCCACTCTCATTTTTTTGCCGCTCATTTTTTTGTTGTTGTTGATAGTCACTCCTGGAGTGCACATAGTATCTGTGTCTCTGCTCTGAAGTATGCCAACATTTCTCAAAGTCAAATGGACAGCTGTGGCGAGGAAAGAATGTGTCCTATGCCTCAATTTTCACTATCTAGGTGTTGTGGATTTTCTTTGCTTCGGATCTTAACAAGGCATTAATTTTTCCCTCATTGATATGCATAGTCAGACATAGTTAATCTTTGGGACACTTGCTGGTCAGGTGCCTGGGATAAGCATGGATTAAGGGAATCCTGATTGCCCATCTTCCCAAAGTGCCAAAAGGCTCAGGAATTCAGAGTTCAGAAAGGTGTGCTTGAAATCAGCAAAGCTGCCCATGAACACTGCCCATGGTAATGTTGGGTGTGTCCCAAGGAGACTTTGAGTAGTCCTTGAGAAGATGGATCCCCATATACTGGTCTTTATGCTAGGGTGGAATCTGAATCCAGCCTTAAGGGAGTTCCTGCATTTTGGCTGTGGTTTTACAGGAAGGTGGGATGTTCATGAAGCACCTTCAGCAAATGGTAGTTTGTACTCTATTGGGAATTCCAGATCTTGGCCAGTCTAGACAGGAGACAGAGTTCAAGTAATTGCCGTGTGACAGAAACTCTCTCTCTCAAGGGAAAGTGAGCTTCAAGGCGTGTTTTAAGTGTTGATGAGTGTCTTCTGCTTTGTCAAGATAGCCCCAGAAGATAAAACTGTTTGTCTGTCCTCAAGCCTTCCCTGTACCCCTGGGCCCTCCCTCAGCGTGCCAGCCCCTGGATGGTTTTGGAAAACCTTTTGAAAACTGCATTTTCCCTCCTCTCAGTGTGTGCCCTGTGTAGGGTAGCATTGGCTTAGTTTTCACCAAACCTACTTTATTTAGTGTTCTTAAACACCTTTTCCTCCCTTCTAATTAGAAATTAGAGAAGAGATTAGTAGGGAAAAGGGTTGTAGGAAAATAATTTCTTTTATCTACTTCCTGTTGATTAGGGTCAATGGGTCTTTAGGGGATTACCAAATTCAGTCTTCAGGATATCAGCAGTCCAGTCCAAAGGCTAACACCAAGCAGCAACAGGAATCAGCATGACAAGTCAGTGAAAACCTCAAAAATCAGTTGGATTGCCCTGAGTTTTCTGGAACATTTCTCTCTGCAAAGCCAAGTGTTGAAGTTTGAAGATCAGCACAGCAATGTCTATCCAAAAAGTGAAGCCTTGCTATCCGTGGGCCTCTATGTATCTCCTCTTCTCAGAGTCCACCCATGTATGTCTCAGCTGACCAAAGTCACGTCTCTTCCATTAGAGAGCTCACAGCAAGACATCACATGCTCTCTTACAAGCCAGCCTCCAGGAAAACATCACATGACAAGACTGAGCCTTCAAAGAAACTAGAAATTTCCACTTCAGGGTAACATGGCTGAGCTCGGCTCCTCCACCATCTGAAGTTTTAATGAGACTCAATTTGAACCTTTGTTCTCCCAAGGATACAGCCTCCCATTCAAAACCACCGCCTTCAGTCATGTGCAGCATCAGTACCAGCAAGACTGCCTGTGTTTGATGAAGTGTGATAGGTCTTAGCTTGGACTCTGAAGTCAGACCATAGAGACTGGGGGAAAGGATGCTTCTACACCTGCCAGTCAAAGTGGAGACAAGTCTAGGTCTGTTGGAAGAGGAGTAGCAAATAAGGACTGGGGCAATGGCTCAATAAGCTTAGTTTTTGCTCTGCAAGAATGAAGAACTGAGTTAGGTTTTCATCAGAACCCTGAAGTTATATTGTTCCCAGAAAATCTGAAAATAGTGGTGTATGCTTGTAATCCCAGCTCTTCCCACTACATCCTGCTTCATGTTCTCAATAAGGGCAGGAGGTATCCTGAGGGAGATTTCCAAGGTACAAGGTAGTACTGGATAGTGTGAACTCTTAAAGGTAAGTCTTTCTTTTATTCAGCAGCTTGGCACAATTGATAGACTCCTATCATAGCTGGGAATATAGTATCATTATTTCCTGTGACTACAGTAGACAGTAGTCAGTGGTTCTGCTTTCAACACATACAAAGGGCTACACATAGCAGCAAGTTCTAGGCATTAGTGAACACAGGAGACCCTCTTTCTTGGGAGAAATTTCATTGGTTCTTCAGATAGAGCTTGATTATGGTGAATCCTGATGATTCACAGATGTGAAGAAGGACTGCAGGAACATGAAGAAGGCTATAGCTTTAAGAATGAGAATGGCTCCATAGGCTCATAAGGTTGAATACTTAGTCATCCCTTAGTTGGTGGAACTGTTTGGGAATAGCCCTGTTGGAGGTGTGTCCCTGGGGTTGGCTCTGAAGTTTCAGAAGACTTAAACCATTCCCATGGTGTCTTTCTGCTTCCTGCTTGTGGATTATGATATGAGCTCAGCTGTTTCTGCCACTATGAATTTATTCCACCATCATGGACTCTAACCCTCTAAGCCAAATTAAACTGCATTTTGAATAACTTGCTTTAGTCATGGTGTTTTGTCACAGCAATTGAAAACTAACTAACTAACTAACTAACTAACTAACTAACTAACTAACTAACTAGCACAGATGTGATGCCAGAAAGTATAACTTGCAGAGTGGCAGACATTATCAGACAAGAGCATGTACATCACATCTTAACATCCTGATGTCCTCAAATTGTCCACCACCACAGTCCACAAATGCCAGTCCCAAAGCTCCATTTTTTAAGGGTGTGATTTTTGGTTGAAGGATGTGATAGCTAGTTTTATGTCAACTTGACACAAGCTGGAGTCATCTGAAAGGAAGGGCTCTCCATTGAGAAAATGCCCCCATGAGATAGGTATATAGACAAACCTGTCAGGTATTTCTTACTTAATGATTGATGGGGCAGGACTCGGCCCATTGTGCGTGATGCCATCTATGGGATGCTGGTTCTGGGTTCCATAAGAAAAGTAGGCTAGGAAGCAGTGACAAGAAAGTTAATAAGCAGCACCCTTACATGGCCTCTATATCAGCTCCTGCCTCCAGGTCTCAGCCCTGCTTGAGTTCCTGTCCTGACATCTTTCATTGAGGACTACGGTATGGAGGTATAAACCAAATAGACCCTTTCCTCCCCAACTTGTTTTTAGTCATGGCATTTCATCACCATACTAGTAACACCAACTAGGACAAAGGAGTGTAGAACTCAGGCTCTGGGAAGTTTGAATTTGGTGGCTGGTGTCGTTTCAAAGTGACATGGATAAACTCTGCCTCACCCTCTTTCTTAAGCTTCCTCAGTTTCTCTACCTGCAAAATGCGATAGTAATAAAGCCACATGTGTGCGCAGCCATAGACATGCTAGGCAGATCATCTGTGTAAGGAGCCTAGTGCCCACAGGATGGTTCATGTGTGATCCCTGGATATAATAAATTGTTCCTTGCTTTGCTCAGGATGAATAAACACCAACGGCCTCGTTCCTCTGCCTTCCATAAGCTGAAGCCAGCTGTTAGCTCTCTGCCTCATTTTCTCCTCCTAATGAGAGAAAATCTAATGTCAGCTCTAGGCTGGATGTGGAGCTGGCCCTCTGATGTGAGGAGGGAGAAAGGCTGTGTAGGAGGAGACTGGCTCCTGCCATCCTGACCTTGCCTGCCTGCCAGTGCTGCTGGGGTTGAACAAATTGGTGGGTTGCCACACCCCAGGGAGATGACTTCGGTTCTGCTCCCTACCTGCTCCCTCCCCTGGCTTCTTGGTGCCGTGTAGCAGAGGTTGGGACTTCCCACCTGGTCGCTCAGAGAAAACTTGGGTGTCTGACCCCAACTCCCCTCACGCTCCGCCAATCTCTCCAATTGTTTCATCCGCGCTGCGACTGTCAGCTCAGACCTGACAAGTGACAAGTATCAGGCTCATGCTGACTAGATAATCAAAGTCTTGTCAGGGCTGTCAATATCCTGCAGATAGAAAGGACAAAGGAAGAATTTCTACAGCATCCACTGCTGCACACAGAGCCTTTTACTCAAATCACCTGTTTTGTTCCTACGTATCACTTGGGGCTGAACCCATAGGCTCAGCATCACAAACCTCAAAATGAACCAATATTTAGCAGTGAAAATGCAAATTTTCTATTTTGTACAATGTTATCCATTCACCTGACACATTTAAAAAAGCACACACATATCTTTTGGTCATATTGAATCGTTAAAACCTTGACAAAAGGTTTTTCTATTAAAATTGTATTTTTAAAATACCTAGCTGGGTGAGATGGTACATACCTAAAGTCCTCTGCATTCTGGGGGCCAAGGCAGGAGAAACGCAAGTTTGAGGTTAGCCTGGGGTACACAGGGTAAGCCTGCCTCAAAACACAAATCAAACAACAGCAACAAAAAAATCTGAGCTGGAAAATGCCTACAGTGCATCTTTTAGCAATGCCGATAATGGACAGTCACTCTAGATCTAAGCAATGAGATAAGTACAACTCTCCCACATCCACGCTATGGTGTCTCTTCTGGAGGGTGCACCTCTGTGAGCAAAACACCTTAGTGTGGGAGTGGCGGCCGATCCTCTGCCTGCACTGGAGTCTCAACAGAACCTGTCCCCACCTGCCCGGTCTGTGAAGAGGAGCGCTTGACACTCCACTCGGAATCCGAGGCACCAGGGGAAATCGGGGACTGTGGTAGGAGCTGCTGTCTTCTCTTTCCTTCTTTGTACACCCCGGGCTAGCATCTACTCTTTACCCACAAATCAAAGCACAGCTGTCACCAAGAAAGGTCTCTTATCCAGTGACTCTAAAGGCAGTAAGTTATCTGTCCCCCATGCCCAGGAGACCAATCTCCCTCCCTTCTTCCTCCTCTCTTTTTCCCTCTACTCCTTCCTTACCTGAAGGGAGCCATGTATGTATGCACGTATACACAAAGCCATGTGAATATGTATATGTGTGTGTGTGTTGCTTAGCAGTGAGATGACTTGTGGAGGGCCAGTCTGTCCCAGGAGCCCTTCAAACTGCCCTGCTGAGGTTAGGAGATGGGCCCGAGCACTACAAACAGAAGCAAACTTCTTTTGCTCAAACAAACAACCCACTGTCTCTAGCAGCTCAGCTCCCATGTGACCTCACCTCTTCTTCTCTACTCTGTCCCTGTGTCTCTAGTCATACCAGTTACCTTTTGGTCTCGCACCGTGTCCAGGTCTGGTCACTCAGGGCCTTTGAACTTACTGTTGTGACTTTTCCCCTGATTTTCCCCTTCTGTGGTCTCTGAGGCTGTCCTGCCCTTCTCAAGCCAGGTTTCCACCAGCTCTGCTGACATGTGGACCTTCACTGGCCATGTCACCCTTCCTCCCTCACCTCTTCAAACACCGCCTATTAGGGTTGTCTTTATGTTAATGATATATGATGCTCTTCTTCCTGTTTTCTGCCTCTTTTTGTTGTCCACCTCCTTTAGAGACAGACAAGCGCACAGCTTTAGGGGCCCTGTGTTTCTCACTGTCATTCTCTGTAATAGAGTGGTGCCTGGAGATTGGCAAATGCTGTAGGCACCCAAGCAAAAGACACCAACCATTCCTGCTCATCACACAACTTGCTTCTTGTTCTAGGTGGGGACCAACAACATCTTGCCTTTGTGAGATCGGGGCAGAGTTTGTCTCCTTGTCTCTGGGGACTCCAATCACTTCTCTTGCAGCCTTCCCTGCCTGCTGAGTGGGCCTCAGTGCTCAATCCTCTAAGAAAGTGGAACTCCCCAGTGCTCCCTATCACATCCCTATTTAGTACCTCTAGGTGAGGGGCTTTCCAGGGAAGGTCAGGTGCCTGTCATCACTCACACAGTGGCCATTGCCCATAGCACATCACATCCTGTGTGGTTACCGATGTGATTAGGCTGATGACTGCTTCTTGTGGCACACATCAACAAAAGAGATGGCAACAGGGACACGAGAGAGAGAACAGTGCAGCTAACGGGGTTACATCAAGTCATGGGAGACTTTCTGGAGGAGGTAACACCTGAGTTGACCCTTGTTGAACCCTTGTGGATTGGTTTTTGTCAACTTGACATAAACTTAGACATATCTGGGAAGAGAGAATCTCAATTAAGAAAATGTTTCAATCATAGCCTGTAGGTAAGTCTTGATTAGTGACTGGTGAGGGTGGGCCTGGCTCACTGGAAGTGGTGCCACTCCTAGGCAGGGGGACCTGCATTATTACCCAAGAATGTAGGCCAGTAAGCAGCACCCCTCCATCGTTTCAGTCTTTGTTCCTGCCTGCAGTTTCCTGTTTTGAGCTCCTGCCCTGACTTTCTTAGGGGATGGTGGCTGATGAAATATGAGAAAGCTGCTAGGGAAAAGGGCTTGACTTTTGGGGTGCTAGTCATCATGCAACACATTCCTTTTGACCCAGGCAACAATGTGTCAGAGAGCAGGTGAGGCCGAGTCTTCTCCTTCAACACTTCTTCAGCAACATCCTTACCAGGTTTACCTCTGTGGACCATTTGAAAAGCCTTTACATGACTCTACTCCTCCCAATTGCTTTGTCTTGTCCCAGCCAGCTCTGTAATGCCAAAGCAAAACCAGACGGGTCTTCTAGAAGGTAGCTGTACCAGCAGTTACTCCGACCCTGCTTTTATGGCGCTCTAGATGGTAGGAATTCTTGTCAAATTATAGCTTCCCACCCCGAGGCTTCATCAACTCTCAGGCAGCCATATATAGGAGGGAGTCACAGGGATAGGGGGCGTGAGTGTGTGTGCAAGCCAATATTCCCCTGTCTAATTTATATTTTACATTCCTGTAAAATCATGCTTAGGGTATTTTGGTAATCTCTGCTGAGATTAAGTGTAATGCTGTACATTTAATTGATATAAGTGGTTTCAATTCTCCTTAATATGACAAATCTCCAGTGTGAAATATTCTTAGTTAATGATCAACATAAAATAGAGTTCATTTTTAATATGAGTACAAGATTTGAATTAATTTGTAGCTAGAGTAGGGGTTATTAAATTGTGTGCTCACACAGTGTGCAGTTGCACATGTGATCATACATGTGGGGGACATGTGTGGTCATACATAAGGCTTAGCACATACACACATACTCTGTATAAAAACACAGGGGTGTGTTTCTCCTGAGCTGAGTTAAGAGTCCCCACCCTTCCTCTGTCCTCTGTCTTGGATAGGTATCTTTTAGCACCTCATACGTAAAGAGCTGCCCAGGCCCTTTCTTTCTGCAGCTTCTTAGTCTCTGGTGCAAATGGGCTGCCTGGTGTCCTAGGCTGCTTGGCCCGAGTCCAGGAGCAGGGCAGGTGCCATATCAAAGCCGGACAGATGTTGAGAAATCTACACCAAGGTCATCTGCTCCTCCCAACTTAGTGTCTGGCATGCAGCAATTACTGGCTTGAAAATTAGCATATTGCTGTGCATTATCCAAACCATATGATAGCTGACGTCATCCAGAGAGTTTCATGAGAGACTCAGCTTAAAGAAGTTCCTCACAGTTGTGTCAAGGAGGAAAGCCTCTCTGTGCTGCCAGTCAAAGCCAAGGCCACTAGTTGCATGCTTTTGCTTTGATGCCCTGATGTGCTGACATACTGATAGAGTACATTTCCTCAGGACATCTGAGCATTTGCGGGAAGCCGGGGGGGCCAAGGTCTAGGTCTGTCACCCTCACATCTCAATGAGGACACTAAAAAACAGCCACTGCCTGAACTATTTTCTGCAGTAACAGAGTGACAATCTTACAACTGTTAAAGAGAAAATGGGGCAGGGGCAAGTTGGGGGGGGATTTAAGTACCAAAGAGAATTAGAATATTGTATAAAGCATGTGTGGACTGGAGGCAGTGACAAGAAGAAGATGTCTATTTGGCCTGGACTTTTGGGTTCCTTTGCAGCTAAGACACATGCCCAAGGCATCTTCAAGTTCTTTGTGATGCGAACCGTTTTAGAGAAGCCATCGCTCTGACATAATTTCGAGTTAGCAGTCACCTCTTTAACAATGCTGGGATTCGAATCCCAGCAACAATGAGGCTTCCCCACCCCCTCCTGGAGGCTGGGTTGGGGTACAGAAGACTGTGCACAGTCAAGTTCAATTTCTATTGGTTTATGTGGCTGCAGAAAGAATCTTTAATCACATATACAATATTATTGGCAGCACCGTGCAGTCAAAGGGACGAACGCTTTGGTTTTCTAGATTTCCTTTTATATTTCAAAATTGCTTTTCTTTCAAATTAGCGCATCCTATACATTTTCTTAAAAGAAATTACTTATAGCTTCACTTCCCCTACAACCCTTTTGTTGGCTTACCATTCTTCTTAAAATCACCAGCTCACGGGGGCTGCAGTCTTTCAAGTGCTTTGCATACGGGATGAAAAGCTTGGGTGTATTCTGCTGTAATTTTTAAGAATGGCATAATTTTAATTAGAAATGTATAGATGGATAAATATAATGCAGCTTCACGTTACTAATTAGGTATTTTATTACTCTTGGATTTAAAGAAGTGAGTTGGCTTCTAACAAGGAGCTGGGGGATGGGGGGATGGTGGCTTCCACAAGGGCTCCCCAGGAAATATCAGGTGCTGCAGGACCAACCTGGTCCTGACTGAGGGGGACTGGAGTGCTTTCTGGTAGGAAAGATTGTAGTTGAGGGAAAAAAACAAAACAAAACAAAAGAAAAATGCAGAGACATCAGTCAAGAACTGGGAAAATGGCCTCTTTGAAACCCAGTATCAAGCAGCAAATGCAGCCCTCCATCTTTAGTGCCTAACCCCTCCACTGAGCAAGAATCCCAGTCATGCCAGCCAAATGAAAGCTTTGCTTTTTATTTCTTCCTGAGCATTTGCAGGTGAATAAGTCTGTGGCTAACTGAGTGGCACCTGCCACGTGTTTCAAAAGTTCATCTTCTGTGCTTTAAGCTGAGATTCCTGTGTTACGGGATGGGGATGGTTGCCTCTAGGAAGCCAATTATCTTCTGGAGTTTGTTTGGGTAAGGTGTGGCCTCCTCCAGGTTGCCACACAGGTGCAAAGCTGTGGCTTTGTTCCAAGTCCTTAACCTGGCTCCCCACCCAGGATGACAGAACTGAAGCTAGTGTAATGTAGTGCAGTTGAAGCATTTGGAGGGTGCTTTTGTCTCCTGTATCCCAAAGCTATGAGCACAGGCTTTTCTCTGAGATAACGGCATCTCTCTCTCTGTCTCAATTTTTTTTTCTCCTGTCCTTTGGTGCAAGGGAGCTCATAGAGAGTACAGTGGATTTGATAAAATCACATCCACCTCCTTGAAACAGAACACATTGTCTCCATGGAAGAAGGACCAGTTCTGCTCTGGTCCTGCAGCCTGTGGTCTGAGCATAGTCTCACCTGTAGGGATAGAAGCTAAATCTTACTTGCCCAGTGTCATACATTTTACAGAGCTCAACTTTTACTCTTTACAAGACACACCAATAGATGATGAGTACAAGTATGTCTTATCTCCTGGCTGCCAACCTAGGACTTCATTAATTCTCTACACCTGAGAGGAAACATGCTAAAGGAATTACGGGGTTAATGGAGGCACGTGTAACTGCTACAGAGAAGTATCTTCCAAGAGAGGCAGAGTGGCTTCCTCCATTAAAAATGGTTTGAAGCCAGGAACCTCCATGCTGTCAGATTTAATTATGCAGTCTACTAATCAGAGAACCCAGCAGCATCATGACTTGGAGAAGCTAGCATCTGTTCTCAACTCTGCCTTTGGAGCAGGAACATTGCCAAAGGCTGTAGAGACTGCTTAGTTGGGTATAAAAGACATTGTCAAATGGCCAAAAAAAAGCCTTGGTTGAGTTTGAACAAACTATTTCTTTAAATGAGGCAGAAAAATATTAATTAGATTACATCCAAAAAAGGTGGTAGTGGGGGGAAGCTCCTAGATTCTTTGAGAAAAAAATGCAAATGAGCTGTCTTGTTAGAAATACAAGATACCCATCACTATAGTTTGTATCACCTAAAGTAAAATGCATGGCCCCAGATCTGGCTCAGGTGGTAGGTTATTAAAGCTCTCTCTCTCTCTTTTGTAATATTATGCATATTTCTTAGGAATTTGGCCTTTAACCCATGTTGTCAAAATATTAGAAAAAATTTTATTTTATTTGTATAGATGTTTTGCCTGCATGTATGCCTATATGCCCTGTGTGTGCAGTGTCCACGGGGGACTAAAAAATGAATCAGATCCTCTGTAATTGGAGTTAGACAGTGTTTCACCAGTGCTTCCAAGCACACTTCCTGTATCTACAGCTCCTACTGCAGTGTCTTCTTTCCCTGACCAATTGAATCCACCCTGCCTTCACTGTGATGGGCCTCAGATTTATCTCTTACCCTTCTCTCCTTTCTCTATTCCTGTAACTCCTTTTTGGTCTCTCATCCTTTCTTCCAGCCTCACTTCCTGGGTTCATCATTAGATGGATTTCAAATTTTTGGCCCTTTATTCCATCTATTTGTGAAATGATTGATTCCAGAAGAACACAATGTGGGGTGTTTCTTGATCTTGTAAGAACAGCTGAGTTCTGCTACAGACCTTTATTTTTAATGAGACAGCATAAATGGACTCATGAAGGCTGTGTAACACGTACTGCCTAGCTGGACCACCCACTCTTTATACTACCCTAATCTATTAGAATAGTGAAGTTTAGTAGTTACAATATCAAAAAAGTCCCTCTTGCTAAGAGATTAGTAGTTCATTGTGTCAATGGCCCTGGGTGCTTGCTTTTATTACCTCTCCCGGAAGGAGCTATTGTCAGTCTATAACAAAGCCCTTTCCTGCCCTTTAGCACACCTCTTACAAAGTTCTGAAAAAGGCTGATGTTCTCCTTTTGACAGAAGCAAAATATTCCAGATCATGAACTAGGATGAAAGAGAAGCACAGATACATACTCCATTGATATGAATTATCTCTGACAATTCTCCAAAGGAATGATCATCTCTGATTCTTCCCAGCTCAGCTGGTGGGGAAAATGAAGTCTTCTTCCTACCTGAATTTAAGTGTGGACAAGCAGCTTTACTCATTAAAACACTATGAATCCTTTTAGATTTGCTTGCCTTGTGCCAATAGATACAGAGACCAAGTCTCCATCAGCCAGCGTCTCCAGTGAGACCAGATTCAACATGGCTAATGACTGAGGAGTAAGAACAAAAAAACATATTTCTGTTATTTTGGTTATTTATTCATTTTGCTTCTTGTGGTGGTTTGAGCGAGAATGTTCCCCATAAGCTCTGACATTTTAATAGGTGGTTTCCAGTGGCTGGTGCTGTTTGGAAAGGTTTAAGAGGCATGCCTTGTTAGAAGAAGTCACTGGAAGAAGTGCTTGAATACTTGAGCCACTGTGAGTTCACTTGCTTTCTTTTGGCTTGTGATTTGTGATGTGAGCCCTCAGTGTCTGCTCTCAGCATCCAGTTCCTTCTACCTCTTGCTTTCACTCCATCAACATAGGCTTTAACCCTCTGGAGCCATAAGCCTTCTGTAAAGCAACTTCTATAAGTTGCCTTAGTCATGGTGTTTCATCACAGCAGCAGAAAAGAACTGATGCAGTACTGTAGTGTAATTTCACCTAAAGTGACAGAAGTGAACTCTTAGTGAGTGCCACAGGGCAATCTTTTGTCAATCATTTCTCTCTCTGTTTCTGAAAGCTCTTAGTACTCTCAGCTTCCCACTCCTTCCTTGAAGTGCCCTCTTTCACAAGGCTCATCTCTAGCCTGTGCTGTTGGTCGTTTCATACTCTGTGTCCTCCTCTCTCCCATGAAGACAATGGTCTTTGAAGGAAATAGGTGTGGATCAGACAAGAGAAGAAATCAAAGCTTCTTTGTGTCATAATGGCTATACCCAATCCTGGAGCTGAGCTTCTAGGGCAAACAGTTCAGTAGGGTCTTCCCTGGCTTCCTTCATTGATACAGCAGGTAGTGGCTCAGGAAATGAATGTTCTTCTACCTGGGAGCTCTGTGCACATTCCTCCTTCTCCGGCATTCCAGTGGAATCCTTCTCAGCCTTGCTCTTCTTGCCCATCCTCCCCTGGGAAGCTGTTAGCCTAAGTAAACACTCCCTGTCTCCAGTGACTCATTCTCTCTACTTCCAGGTTCAGTTCCTTTGCAAGGTAAATACCTATAAATATTAAAACATGTCAATAGCTTTATTAATAAATGACTTCTGCCTGTCTGAGAGATTGTGCACTGTGTGGCTTTGGTGGGCTTCCAGCCCGTGCTTTCACACATTTCGAGTGACTTGCCAGTTATTAACAATTCTTCTCACAAAAGAGCATTTGCAAAAGCCTCATGATGGTACATGCATGTTTCTTATTTCTAGTCAACTTGGTGTGATTGTCATATTGCTTTCCTCAAACTCCACTTTCATCTTTTGAAAGGAATTGTCTTATCATACTTTCTCAAGAGAACACAATCATGGTTCTCAAAACTAAGTCAATTATCTGGATTGTGCATTCTGGAAGGAATAAAAATAAATCTAACTCAAGGTTGATTTCATCCTATCTAGCTTTAAATCTCATTTCAGAATAAGGGCTCCAAGGACTAGAGTTTAACTTCTAGAGATTGTGATCCTGTTGTTTTCCTTCCCAAGAGTGTCATGTGACAGATGAGCCCCATACTCTAAGCCCTGGTCTGTGTTGAGACAAGGAGTGTTTATCTAGGCTAACAGCTTCCAAGGAGGATGGGCAACATGGAGCACCACCTAGCAACCACAGCCATCTGATACAGCTGTCTGGTGACCATTCTGGGGTCCACCCCTGGAGCCTTCTCAGCTATCTGCAGCCCTACTTTTGGACAAAAGAAAACTGAAAAAATAAGTGTGCAAAATAATGAGTTTAATGAGTATCTTTATACATATATATGTAAAGATACATATATATGTATACATGTACATATGGAAAGATACATATATATATATGTGTAAAGAGAGAGACTAAATTTAAGTCTCATTTATAAAAAAAACACATACAGTATCTGCTTTTTCTCACCCCTCCCCCACCCAGTTTTAGTCCGTTGTCCTTGCGTTGATCTGGATGAGAATGGTACCCGTAGACTCATATATTTGAACATATAATGGTCCCCAGTTGGTAAAACTGTTTGGGAAAGACTAGAAGGTGTGGCCTTGCCGGAGGAGGTGTGTCACTGGGGGCAGGCTTTGATGTTTCAAAAGCTCACACCATTCCTAATTAGCTTTCTGTCTGCCTCCCGTCTGTGCAACAGACAGCTACTGTTCCACTGCCATGTTTTCCTGCTACTGTGCTCCCTGCCATGATGGTCATGGACTCTAACCCTCTAGAGCCATAAGCACCATGTGAAATGCTTATTCTGTAAGTTGCCTCGGTCATGGCGTCTTAGCACAGCAATAGAAATGTAACCAAGGCAGTCCCCTTCCTTTTCTCCCTTAGCTCCCCGTTTATTTTCACAACACACACATTTGACATCTACATTATGCCACTCACATACTTACCACGTGCCTATATTCAATCCAGACTTTGCATTTGAGAGGAAGCATGTAATGTCAGCCCTTCTGAGTCTGGCTTTGCTCAACAGGGTGGTCCCCATCCTGCTAAGCGAAGTGTCATCCATCCATTTCACTGCACCAAGCACAAAAATCGCAAACAAGGGAAGAAGAGATATGATATGAGCGTAATCATCTTGCTTTCTGGTCGTATAGGTCTGTACACAAATGAGCAGAAAAACTGAAGCAGTAGCAGGAAAGAACGGCGTGTGGGGGAATTTTTTTTCTCCCTCCCTTTCTTCTATTCTCTTTGTCCTTCCCCACATTCTTCCTGCTTCTTCTTTCTTCCAGTGAGGAGATATCACATTCTGTGTGTTATTGGTCGTTCAAGCCATAACGTCTTTGCCCCTCTTTCTAGGTTTTAAATTGGGGTGGGGAGATCCACTGGCACATAGTAGACACTGCATAAATATTTGCATGCATTAAGCAGTGATACACACCATTCTTGTGGCATTACTTTGAATAGGAAAACACATTATGTGCCTTAGAAGAACTTGGCACATGTCAGTATATGTCAGCTGTTACCAAAGACTTTCATTAGAGGGCAACAACTCTGCCGTACTTCCGGTTTTGCTTTATTTTGACTCATAAACTAGAGGTAGCCTCTCTCTCTCTCTCTCTCTCTCTCTCTCTCTCTCCCTTTCTCTCCCTGCCCTCCCAGGTTTGATTATGCATGCTGAGAAAGTGATCTACCACTGTGCTACGCAACCCTCCTCCCCAGCCCCCATTTCAACTTTCACTTTGATATGAGGTTTCATTAAGTTGCCCAGACTGGGATTGAACCCCTTAGGCAGTTCAAACAGGTAGTGAACCCTTGTGATCCACTACTACCTCAGGCTCTAGGCAGACAGGATTGTGATAGGCCTGTGCCCTGAGGCCCAGCTAGAAGAGTGTTTAGCCAGCCGGCTCTGAGCTTTGGAGCAACAACAGTGGGTGTTTCCTTTGGAATGGATTCCCTTCTAGGGAAAAGTAGGGTGATCTTGCTGGCACTCTAGCATAGGGACATGCTGCAGGGAGGATGGACCGCCTTCTGGAACGATGATAATGGTTGTCTTAGGGGCAGATGAAGTGGAAACAGTACTACTTGCCCTGTGCCAACTTTGACCATGGCTTTCAGCTGCTAAAACATAAATAGTCTTTAAATACTCAGGACCCTGCCTGGCTCCTGTTGCCTTCTTTGGACAAATTTGTACATCCCGTTTATTCTATGATCTTTCTTTAAAAAAAAAATTGTGAGTCTTGATAGTTCTTCTGAAGGGAGCTGGGGACACTTTCACCATTCATCTCAAAATAATGCAACACCCTGCTCATTTATTACAGTACACATTATGACCCCACTATTAACTATTTAAAAAAAAACCTTTTCATTTCTCTAAAGTTTCCCTTTATCTTTACCAAACAGATACCCAATATGACTGAGAATTTAATGCCCTAAAGTTTAAGGCTGGTTTGTAAACACAGCCCCTGGTGGCGGCTATTGATCTTTCGCTATTTTAATGCATTTTTACTGACCGACATGTCCTGTTGTAAAGAATATTGCCTAAATTAGTTATCTGATTGGTTCTTTTGATTAATGATGGGCCTGTGCTTCATTACACATGACAACATGATCAGAATAATCACTGTGGCTCTACAAGCCAGGCCTGGCATTTTTTTTTATTCCTTCATTTTTAAAGTTCATTTATAAAATTATTTAATGTATACGTCCTAAGTTGTAATTTATTTACATGACACTTTTTTCGATGGGAACTGTTGTACTGTGTCACAAATGGCTAAGAAAACAAGGTAAACCAGATGTACAGATCAATGTCTCTTGGCTCAAGGGGAAAAAAAACATAATCAAGATTCAAGAGCTGACCTTGTACCAAAGTCCAACTTGTCACACAATGAACATTGAGAGACCAAACAAATCAACAGGCACAGCAGGGCGTTCTCCGGTGCAGTCTCTTTCCTCTGCCTGGAACTTTGAGTTTCTAGACCTTGCCATTTCCTTCCTTCTGTACATAGAATGGGCCTTCTACTTTATCTCTGGGTTGTCCATCCAGACAGGCTCCTTACCCCTAAACTGATTCTGCAGTCAGAAAGTCTAAATCAGAGGGGGACCAAATCTGATTTGGAAACAGCATTTTTTTTTCTTCTGAAAACAATGGCTTCTTTTAATTCTGGGAAACTACAAAGTTCCAGTTTAGTCTACGAAACTATTGGTGATCACTCGCCTCAGGATGCTGGCTTTAATTAAGGGTTGCCTGGATAAAACGCTGACTGGACCGTCAATGGTGTGTCATGGGCAAGTCTGGTGTGCTTGGAGCTGCTCAAAATGATGGTGTGATGGAAAATCTGGATTGTTGACGTCAGTTGACAAGGATGTGGGAGATCAAATCACATCTCTAGATACATCTGTACTATGTTTGGAATCTGCACCATCCCCCACTGACAGGCTCCTGTTTTGAGCACTTACTCCTCAGTTGAAGCACTGCTTTGAAGGTCTGTGTGGTTTTTAGGAGACCTTTTCCACCATGACAAACCACGATTCTCTACCATCATGAGCCACAATAAATTCTTTCTCCCATAAATTGTTTTAATCCGGTGTTTTGTTCCCAAAACCTTATAAGTAATTGAACCTTATTTCAACATGTTTCCCGAGAAAATAAATGGAGGACCCTCAGGGAAAGGGGCGGTACCATCCCCTAAACTGAGGACTTGTAAAAAAAAAAAAGGAGAAAACCAAGTTGGGAAGCAAAACGACCCCCCCCACCATTCTTCAGTCATTTATGCCAAGCATTTTGATTACTAAATGAGAAAAGTCAATGAGGACGGTTGCTTCCCAACACGTCCCTCTGTGCCATATCTTGAGAACCCTCTAAGAAAGAGTAAGAAGCGGGGTTGCTTTCTACCTCGGTCCCCTCCACTCTAATCTACTCTTCTGCTGTCATTTTCATGGATTGCCTCCATTTCTTCTAGAAGAGGTCTGCCACCCCTCTCCAGTTCCTTCCTGTCCTCATGGCTTTCTCTAGCATTCACCTGGTTGAAAGCCCTGTGGGTTTCATGTCAATGAATGGCTTACCACCTGAACTTCCAATTCAGTGTGTAACCCTGGCAAAATGTCTGAATTGAATAGGCAGACCCTCTCTTCACCTCTCTAATCCTGGACTAGATTGTCTCCATGACACTGACTGAGACCTCAGCACTGGCCGATACTTAAGGCATCCATCGTCCAGGTCATCATTGTTGAGTTGAGCAGAGTGTGCCTGAAGCCTGGATGTGCACCAGGAAGGTTGTGCATAGAAGAGACCCTTCCAGGTGGTGGTCATATTCCTTCCTACAAACAGGCCTCTGCTATAGGCTTCTCTGCTTCCTCAGTTCCCATGGGACAAGTATTGAACTCCCCTATCCCCCACTCCAACACAGAAAGCTTCTTTCCTACCTGGTGTCACCCAGTGCTCCTCCCCTCCTTACTGCCTGTGATCCTTGTGAGTTCCTGGTGCCATCAAATGCTATCATGTTTCAGAACACCAACAGACCCATAGTACCTCATCAGACACGTGAACAACGGCAGGTTCAGCCTCCTCTACCCTGTCTGAACTTTAACGCGCAGATTCCCACAGCAAAAGCGGTTTAAAAGGAAACAATCAGATTTATGTGGTACTTTCCGCCCCGACCCTCCGACTTAATTGATGTAAACAATGACTTCTATCTTCTGCATAATGATTTGCTCTCTCCTGATGCTAAGGAGCCCCGTGGATGTCAGTTCATCCCGGACAGTCATTTGCACAGCTGAGACATCCCCCACACATTTTTGAGCAGCCTGTGTGCCAGCCCCTGGCTTTGGGAGGCTTTCTAAACAAGGGAGTGGGATCATGCTGCATAGACAAGCTCCATGTTCACGTGAGTAAATGACACCTGGTTTGCCCCACATAATCAGGCAGAATATTCACCAAGTTTCTGTTGGAATCGGAAGCAGCTCATTCCTGGAGGCTGCCAAGCACATTTTGCAGCTTCGAATTTGGACTAATGCGTGGCTCAGTCGCTTAGCATTTAGAAGCACTTTTTTTGTTTGGTTTTTTTGACTGTGGGAGCGTGTGAAGAGTCTGCTAAAGGGGTTCTCATTAGAACTGGAGGAAGGGCCAACCTGAAGTGCACCTGGGTGGCAGGAGCACCTACTCTTTTCATCCTCCCCCTTTCTTCCCACCCTCTTCTCAGGGCTGGGTTTCCTAGGGAAAAGCACACTACTCTAAACCATTCTTATTAATTTATCATTGAGTGATTTGCCTTCACTCTCAAAACCCTACAAAATGATTTAGTCCCTCAACGTGATTTACTTGTATTTTAAAACTCCATGCTATCCCATTGCGGCCACAGGGATTTTGTAAACGTGTCTTCTCTCCCTCCGAACAAGCATAGCTAAAACAAATAAAATCAAACATGCATATTCCTTCGCTCTGGCTTGGCAAGGCATACGTGATGGGGGGAAGGTAGCCACTGTTCTATTCTATTATTGACAATGGCAGAAGAAGAAAAAATTAGAAAACAAATCCCCCTTTAAATGAAACGAAGTAAAAAGGCCTCCCTCACTCAGAGGGAATGCTAATTGGAACTACCTTGCTAATGCTAGCGACTCACAGGAAGGAAACATTAAGTTATTATTTTTAATAATGTTTACAAGTACATCCAGCCATTTCCAGCTGGTGAAAGATGTCAGCCTTGGACAATCGTGGCAGATCTACTTTTCACCAAAGATGCTGCTTGTCGTTTTGCTGATAGCAATCATTAATTTTGTTTTTTAACCTAGTCCTCAAATGAAGACGGATGAGATGGGGAGTTTTAAATGCAGCCTGCTTAGGTTCAGAAAAAAATGTCTGGGAAGGAAACGGATCGTGCCATCTGAGCCTAGGCCGGGTGGCTGTTCGGAAAGAAAATAAAAACAAACCAAAGATGAGCATTGGAGACAGCTCTGGGTAGTGTTGAGAGGGAGAGAGGGCAGGAGGCCCCAGTTTCCCACATGGGGTCTGAGTCACTCCTAATTGCTTTGGGGACTTGGCTATGTGATAGTGGTTAATTGCTCCTGACAATCTCTGCATTACATTTGAATACTTGCTTCTTATAGATTTCTGCCTTAGAGTTGGACAGCAAAACGTCCTGTGGGGATTTACATCATTTGATTACATCATAGTGTCTTTTCAAAAAGAAAAAAGAAAAAAAAAAGTGTTTCTCACCGATGTAATTTCATCAAACCTGTATTTTATCCAAATGCCAACTAACCTCACATGGTTACTTTGATATTCTGTTGGAGTCAAGGGCTTTGATCTGATCTTACTGGTAGCTGTTGCAGGAAAGTTTCCAGCCACCTTAATCTAGACGCTGTTCAGGGCACCCAGGGAATATCCAGGTTAAATGAGTGTGTTGACTGGTTTTTGGGAGAAGAGAAAGGAAGGTGTGTGGTCTTAGGAGGAACAGAAAGATGTGCAGACAGAGCTGCTCAGAATCTGCCCCCAGAAAAGCCAGGAGAACAAAGGTGAGGTGCTTTATGTCAGCCTGAGCAGGAGTCTGGGTACAAGCAACCGCCTCCAGCAATGGGAGGAAAAACAGCTGAGACCTGGGGAGGAGAAAGGAAAGCTGAAGAGATGGGTACTTGCTTGTCCTGTTCCTTCCTCAGCAGCTCTTGGTCTTCAAAGCATCAACCCACAGACAGCAGGTGTGGTATACACAGTGCTCTGGAGGAGCAAGGTTCACCAAAGTTCTCACTCCTGAGAAGTGTCAATGTTTTGCTTGTTGGGCTGGATTTTCTTCTGAAAATTCCTCTTCATAAGACTTGTGTTTTTGAGTGGAAGCTCCCTCTGAGGGAAAAAGCTTGTCTCTGGTCA
This sequence comes from Psammomys obesus, assembly GCF_907164565.1. Taxonomy (NCBI): domain Eukaryota; kingdom Metazoa; phylum Chordata; class Mammalia; order Rodentia; family Muridae; genus Psammomys; species Psammomys obesus. Next base: position 6,167,310 of record NW_026596158.1, on the reverse strand, counting down.
TTGTTGAAGGCAACACCTGGTGACTGCAGAATAAGGCAGTGTTCTGAGGTAGCAATAAAGGTGTCAAACAAGGTTATAAACTTAAAATAACAGCATGTGTACTTGGGAGATGAAGGCAGGAGGATTAGGAATTCAAGGTTCTTGGTTTCATGAGTTCAAGACTAGCTAAGACTGGATGAGAATGTGTCTCAAACAAACAAACAAACAAATAAACAGACACTTTTTAAAAAATGTATCTGTGAAAGAGATATACTCTGGACGAGGTTGGAAGCCAGTGCTCTTAGATCATCCTCTGGGGCGTGTCCAGGGTGGTGTGCTTGTAGACTGGTGTGGTAGTGCATGCATGCCTTAAATCCTAGCACTGCAGAGCCAGAGACAACGGATGTCTATTAGTTCAAGGCCAGCTGGGGCTACATAGTGAGGCCTTGTCTCAAAGAACAAAATAATAAAGATGTCTCAGTGGGCATCTAGGTTACCTACTACAGTTGTTTAAAATTCTTTTTTTAATTTAACATATATATATATATATATATATATATATGTATGTATGTATGTATGTATGTATATTACAATCTATTCACTTTGTATCCCTGCTGCAGCCTCCTCCTTTTTCTTCTCCCAGTCCTATCCACCTTCCCTCTTCTCCCCTTGTGCCCTTTCGCTAGTGCCTTGAGAGCAGAGGACGTCCTCCCCTTCTATCTGACGGTAGCCTATCAGGTCTCATGAAGGCTGACTGTATCATGTTCCTCTGTGGCCTCTGGAGGCTACACCCCCCAGAGTGAGGTGATCAAAGAATGGCCACTGAGTTCATGTCAGAGGCAGCCCCTGTATCCCTTACTAGGAAACCCCCTTGGAGACTGAGCAGCCAATGAGATTCCTTTGAACAGAGGGTCTAGGTCCTCTCCATGCATGGTCCTTAGTTGGAATATCGGTCTCTGCAGGCTCCCTGGGGCCCAGCTACTTCGACTTTGTTGTTCTCCTTGTGGAGTTCCTGTCCCCTCCAGGTCTTTCTCAAAATTCTTTTTCCCACAATAGTTTACAGAAGGTCCTAGACAAGGGAAATTAAATAAGAAAAAATATGGGCTGGAAGATAACACAGCAGTTAAGAACTCTTTCTTCTCTTCCAGAGGACCTGTGGTGTTTCCCAGAACCCACATGGTGGCTTATGGCCACCTGCAACTCCAGTTTCAGGGTATCCAATGCCTTCTTCTGACCCCTGAGGACGCCTATGGCAATGTGGTGTACTCTATATATCACATGCAGGACACACACACACACACACACACACACACACACACACACAAAATACAATTGAAATAAGAGAAAAATAAATAGAATATATCCAGTTAAAAAGAAAAAAAGTGACTCTTGTGTTAGAATTTCTTAAATTTTTTTCATTTAGAATGAGTAAATTAAGTATGGGCTTTGGATTTAAGGTTTATGTACAAAACCAATTGTATTTCTGCACACTTACACTGAACCAAGAAAAAGTAAAATCAGTAACTTTCATGTACAATAGAAATAAAAACTTATTTGAATTCTTAGGATAATTTAGTAAACAACTGAGAGGCTTAATGAAAATTATAAAACATGATTGGGAAACAACCAAAGCAAATTTAAATACATGGAAGGTGACCCCATGATGTGCCACCAGTTTAGGTCATACTTCGCTGATGGAACTATGGCTTACTGTAATATCCATTTAATCCTAAACTGCCTTTTGCTGACATTGCAAACTGATCCTATAATTCACATATAAATGCAAGCAATCAGCACAAAGAGATGGCCTTTGGAAGAGAAGAATCAAGTTGGAGTCTTCATATTTCACACTGCTAAAATTTCTAAGTGCCCTACTAGTTGATACATTGTGGGAGAGGCACGGGTGGAGATAAAAACACATGTGCACTTGGTGGCTTCAAAACATAAGTACACACACACACACACACACACACACACAGGTAGGCATTAAGTTATTGTGTAACTCAAAGTTGATTCCTATACTCCCTCCCCTTGACCCCACCCTATTTGGTTGCAATCCTTGTTCTGAGAATCTTTTGTGTCAATATTGTGTAAACACTGTTCTCCAATTGTTCCCTGATATGCCAATAAAGCAGCTTACAGTCAATCACTGAGCAAGGGAGAAAAATAGGGCTGGACTTCCTGCCAGCCAGGAAAGAAAAAGTTTATAGGGGAAGTAAGGTATTCAGCCAGGGGATTCTGCTGTCATGAGAAGGAGATGGAGAGGAAAGCTACAAAGTGCAAGTATCTCTGAGATGTACACTGGGAGGAAACCATATTATCTTAAAGAGTTAAGAATAGAGTAGTAACTGCTCAGTTATTGTGTTGTGATGCTTATTATTAAACAAATATTAAAAAGTGTCAGTTGTTTGTGTGACAGCCAGGTTAAGAGAGACACAGAGAAACAAGCAGAGTTGTGTAAAAATTTATGTTAACACACATACACAGAGGTCATACAAAAGCTTGTATACAACACATTTTTATTATAGCTCAGATGTAGAAATAACCAAATATAAATTAATAGAGATAAACCAAATACAGTATAGCTACATAATGAAATTACAAAAGAAAAATCTCCAAGAAATAAAATAAGGATATAAAACTCAAAGATGTGACTCCGATTGACATTATGCCAATTAAAAGGAAGGCAATAAAAAAAAAACCCTAGAGTTGTATCATTTAATTTATGTGACATGTTCATAATTGACAGCCATAAAGCCAGGAAGAGGATTATGGTTTGTGAGGCTCCACTAAGGGACAGAGTCAGGAGAAAGCTAACAGGTAGATAAGTCATTGGTGGACTGACAAAGTTGTTATGTACTGAGATAATAAAGACTACATAAGTCATCAGGACCAAAGTCCACTTACAAACACACCTAAAAAGGTGAATTTTTAAACTGTGTGAGTTATAAATCAATAAAGCACTTATAAATTAGGCATGGCTCTGAAGAAGGAAAGATTATCCCCAAATGATTTGCTTTTTATATCATCATCTGCTTTGGAGAAAGTTGAAAAACCTCCAGACATAGTATCTTTGGCATATCCACGAGAGTAAAGAAATCCCAAAAATTTCAAGGATTGGAGAAAAGTAAACACTTCTATATTGTTAGTGGGAATGTAAATTAGTGCAGCTGCTATGGAAATCAGTACGGACGTTGCTTAAAAAAAATTAAAACTTAGAACTATAATCCATACCACTCCTTTGTGTATTCCCATGTTGGCCGATTTCTATTGCTGTGCTAAAAATACCACGGCCAAAAGTGAGGTGCAGAGGACTTCATTTTGGCTTGCAGTTCCCAGGGAGAGTTCATAACAATGGGAGGGGGGGGAGATATGGCAGTCAGTGGCCAGATCAGGAAACTGAGAGGTCCCATCCTCAGCCATAGGCAGGGAACAGGGAGCTTGAACTAGAGGTGGGGTGAGACCATAAATCCTGAGGGCTCACATCTAGAGAAGTCCTTCCTCCAGCAAGGCTCCACCTCCTAATGGTTTCACACCCTCCCCGAAGAGCACCACCAAGTGGGGACCAAGTTCAAATACATGAGCCTATGGGAGACATTTCTCATTCATACTACAGTTATGCCTGAAGGTTTACGCCATCAGACAGTAGCAGTGTCCCATGCTTTCCACAGCATTCTTTACCATGGCTAAATTATGGACTCAGTCTAGATGTTTATTAACACACACACACACACACACACACACACACACACACACACACACACAATTTATCTATCTGTCTGTCTATCTACGTTGTTGTCAACCCGGCACATCTGTGAGGAAATTATTTAGCTTAGGTAATAAAACTAGGCACATATGTGAGGGATTATCTTAATTAAGTTAATTGAGATGGGAGGAGCCATCCTAACAGACCGTAGCACTGTTCCCTGGATTGGGTCCTGGACTACACAAAAAAGGGAAAACTACCTGGCAAGAACATTCATTCTTTCTCTGCTTCTTGATTGTGGATGCAATGTGACTAGTTGCTTCAAGTCCCTGCTGCCTTGACTTCCTCACTATGACAGACTGTTCTCTTGAACTGTGGGCCAAAATAAACTCATCCTTTCTTCAGATATTTATGGCAAATTATCTTATTACAGCAAAAGGAAGAGCAACACATACCACAGACTCATACACATTATTACATCAGTATTATTCAGTCATAAAGAAAAATGAAATTATGTCACTTTCAGAAAAAAATGTCTGGAACAGAAGAACAAATAAACCAAGGCAAAATAAGGAACAGATAAGTCACACTAAGAAAGACAAATATCACATGTTTGTTTTTATATGGGAAACTAGGTGGTCTAAAGTAGAAGAAAGACTATTAGAGAAGAGGGAAGTGGAAGGGTAAGAGAAGGGAGAGTAGGGGAGACTAAGGGGAGTATAGGGATGCATGAACATAATTCATGGATGATATTTGCATGTATGAAAACATCACAGTGAATTACTTTAACTTGTGCAACTAATACATGTTGGTGAATTAAAAAGTAAACAAATCCAGCATATTGTGCTGTTCCTGTCTTTGTTATGCTCGTAAGATAGGGGTCTCTAGCTCAGCAAATTCTCTATCCGATGAGCCTGCCACAAGGCTCGGAAAATATGAAGACCTCGACAAATAACAGGTGAATATATTGGTTACCCAGCAAATGAATATAATTCCCAAAAGCCAGTTTTGAAATGGTGGTGGTGGAAGTGGTGACGATTGATGATGATGATGATGATGATGATGATGATGATGATGATGATGATGACAGTGACTATGGCAATGGGTATCATTTCAGGATAGGCTGGCAAAAATTAGCTTGAAGGAACTCTCCAAAGATAAATTCAAGAAATCACTTCTGCAATGGATAAATTGCTGGAATCAGTGTGCAGCTTCCCAAGGGGTCCACTTGGGAAGTTCAGCTGTTACATGGTTGCCTGTGTAGGTTTTTAAGTGCTTGTTAATACTTTCCCAGCTGATATGTAGGACTTGGCAAAAAAAAAGGTGTGTACACAAAGCAGTTTTAAAGCTGTTCCCAAGTGATACCTTTTTGGAGATTTATGTGTGGCTTCCCTCCCTTAACATTTGCCTATGTATTTTGGAGGAGAGAGCTCAGCTGAGGACCATGGTTAGTCTTTCTGCATCATTCACCTAAATTCCCTCTTGAAAGCTGTTGTGTAGTAATTTTCTCCTAGTTGATGCATTCCAACCAGAGAATCTGGTTATGACTATGGTTGTTGTAAAAAGAGGTAGAACATTCCATCCTACAGAGAACTTGTTAGGTTAAAACCCAGAATGTTCTAAAGGGCAGCTAATTGAAAGGTATGAAGTAAGCAACTCAAAAACTTCAGGAAGTTCCTGAAACAAACTGAGCAGAAGCACTAGTCTCTCTCTCCATGCTTTTATGAGCAGTGAGGTCTACTGACAGATAGTTTGAGACTGATGAGTTGCCCAGAAAAGTTTCAGACCAGCTGAGCTGCCAAGAAGACATACTTTTAGATGTGTTGAGGTTGAGCTTCCTTCATGTTGTGCATTGATTCCAGGTTTTCAGGTTTCATGAACTGTTAAGTGGGTTGAGTTGGATTTTGGTAATGCAGCTGTTTTCAAGTCATTTCTGCTCCACTCACCCATTGTCTTCATTAGGGTTTCTATTTCTGTGATTAAACATCATGACCAAAACAACATGGGAGCAAAGGATTTGTTTTGGTTACACTTCCACATGATAGCCCTATTACTGAGGAAAGGAGGGAGCTGATTATAGAGGTCATGAATGGGGTGCTGCTTACTGACTTTCTCCCCATGGTTTTGCTCAGCTGGCTTTCTTATAGAATCCAAAACCAGCTGTCCAGGGGTGACACTGCTGCAGTGAGATGAATTCTCTCACATCACTGCCAGTCAAGAAAGTGCATCACCAGCCTGCTTATAAGCCAATCTGGTGTGGGATCTCCTCAGTTGAGGTTTCCTCTTCTAAAATGATAGCATCTTGTGTCAAATTGCCAAAAAAAAACCTAGCCAGCACACCCATACTTCTGTAAATAACCTCAATAAATGCCATTGGTCACTAAGTTGGACTTTGTTCTGTTGCTGGTTCCCTGTCTGGGGTGAGTTGCTTTCTGCTCACATCTCCCCAGGAAGAGTGCCATATGATAGCTACTGGAAAAAAGACTCCTGTAACTGACAACTTTCTGATGCACCTTTCTCTGTTTCCCAGCTTGCTTCTGTTTCAGGAAGAGTGAAGAGAATGCCTCAGAACCGCCTTCTCTCTTTCCAGAGAGGGCTCTTCTTACCATACACCTTGCTTCAAAGCGGTGCCTCATTTCCCCTTTGCCTCCTACCATGTTGTCTTTTTCTAGAAAAGAAGCAGAGGATGTGAGAAACCATTATCTGTGCCTAGCTAGAGGAGGGAAGTTTGTGGAGATATGCAGAGAATTTTTACAGAAAACAAGTACATGGTGGGGTAGCTGAGAAAGAGTGGTCTAAATGGGAAAGAAGATAAACTCTGCCCATTGACATTGTCGGTGGTCATGATTTAGTGTCTTTCTATACTGTCTGTAGGGGATTCCTTACATTCTCAGGCATGGGAAGGTTGGGAACAGAGCTGGAGAAGTTGCTGGGGGAAAGGACTACAAAGGTTAAGCAGGTTGAGTTGTCTGGCGGCTTCAAAAACAGGTGAGAATTACTGCCTTGGAGTGCAGTAAATTGAGCCTTTTAGCAGCTTTATTGTTTTCTCAGGTTTTTGTTTAAGAAGACTTCCATTGTATATCACATTGAGATTTTTTTTTTTTGCATAGCAGATTTATTCAACAGGTTTATTATTTTACCAGGTCTCATAGTATTTCAGAAGTTGTTATGTGAGCTCTTATTTATCAAGAGACTTTATGACTTGATCAGTTATGAATTTTAAAAAGTTTTACTAATACCATAAGATGTGCTACAATTTATAGGCCTTGTATTGATTCCATTAGAAGTTTTCTTTGGAAGCTAAGACTCACTGGAGATGGCTGAATACAAGCAAATTGCCTGGCTTGTTTGTAATGAACAAACCTGGTCTCCGTGGGTTTCCTGCAAAGGGTATTGAAATTTTTTTTCTTTATTACTCTTATTGTGGCCCAGAATACAAGGGTGATTTCCATGAGCCTGGCTATCAGCAGCTTTAAATCTCAGATCAACATGTTAGACTTCTCTTTCTCTTTAATGTGGTGAATTTTACTCACTGGAAGAATTACAAATACTTTTAAAAAGTTTTGTTTTGTTCTGTTTTCATTGCTAGGGATCAAATCAAGTACATTACAAAAGCTAGGGCAAGTGCTTTATGGCTAAGCTACACCTCCGCCTTGGTGGAGGTTAATTGCAGGTGTTCTGTCATCTAGATATGGGTGAACCCCTCAGCTGGTCACCAGCAGCCTGTTGGCATCTTCAGACTGTCCTGCCTCCATGTCCATGATGATTTGTTTGCACTGGACTTTTACCTTGTTTTGTTGTCATTTCCCTGGGAAATACACCCTCCTCACAATATCCTCTGGGCAGAAAGGGGAACTAGATCCCACCAGATCTCTGCCTGGTCCAGTCATTTGCCTAAACTCTGTTGACAATGAGACAGATTTCTAGCAGAAGTGAGTCCAGCCTTGAAAGGACTCCAAAATGGGACAACTGTATTCTTCCAGTTTCCCTGGTGAGCAAACTAATTTCTGGAGGCAAACTTGGCAGTCAGTTCTCTTGTCCTGATTTAGTAGTGGACCGTCCATTCAGACTGTTATGGCTTGAATATAAAATGTCCTGGGCAGGGTCACATTTAGAATACTTCACCCCAGCAAGTGTCACTAGTTTTTTGGGAGCAGGGAATGGAAATTATGGGAGATGGTGCCTAGCTGGAAGGAAAGAGGTCACTGGGGTAGTGCCTCAAATATATACCTGGTTCTTGGGCTCTTCTTTCTTTGCCTCTTGTCATCTGAGCAGGCTTTGCCACATGGACCTTCTCTCACCACATGGTGACATTCTCTCACCACCAGACCATAATCAACAGTGCTGAGACTGTGAACCTCTAAACCTATAAGCCAAAATAAACCCAGACTTCCTTATGTTGTTTACATCAGGTATTTTGTTACAGAGATGACAAGTCTAACTAATAACAGTGGTTAATAACTGGCCAAAAATATGTTGAGCTGGCTTATCTTCAAGGGTCATGTGCCATATCTAACAGAGATACTTTTGACTACTGACTCTAGGCTGATGCTTTCTGCTGGGTCCCTCTCTAGTCACTATGTTCTTCTGTTTGGTGTTTATTTACTTGTTTTTAAGAAAGGAGTTTGAGGGAATCCATTCCTAATCAACTATGTGATAGTGATTATGGCTCTCTTGGGCTCATCCCTGCTTACTGTTCATGGCTCTGCCATCCCCTCCTGTCTTTTGAGTCCCACAGTGAAGGCTGTGACTCAGTCCATCTATGTCACCAGACTAGCAAAGAAGTATGGCAAGGAGCTGTGCAGATCTGTTTCCACATGGGGCAGCCAGGTTTGGTAGTCTTGCTAACAATCCCCTCATAGTTACTCTTGCTCTTTCTTGACAAATTTTCTGCCTCTGTGAATATGCATGTCTCATCATATCAATTGTTCTGTTTAAATTCATTGGTGGTTTCCAATTTCTCTAAATACAAAATAAAAAAAAAACAAACAAACAATCTCTTAACCTGATCAGTTAGGTTCTCTATGGTCTAGCCTAAGTACCCACTTTATTCCAAAGTCTTCTTTCCTACTTCTTTCTTGCCTGCTTTCTGTCTCTCCTACCATTCTTTTCTCCAACTCCTCACCTTATAGTCTTCACTGAACTTTATACAACTGTCTTTCCTCAAGAAAACCCTCCTATGTCCTCAAGACTGGGTGCCACAGCCAGATACTGATAATGAACCAGTATGTTCTCTTCAGAATTGTTGCTGAACGTCCCATTCAGACAGTCACCAACTACTCATAAAAACACATATTTCCTCAATATGAATGTGAATTCAGTTACATGATATTTAATTCACATCAGTCTTGTCTTACCTTAATGGTACCAGACAAGCATTTTTCAATGGCCAAATGCGTATATGGTCTTCTTTCTTAAGTTTCAAGATACATTTGGGTAGTGTCCTGACATTTTCATTTCTATGCATGGCATCCTCTCTAGGGCTATCTGGCTAACTATTGATCAAATCTATGACTTTGGTCTCACAAGCACTACTATCTGTAAGCTTCAAATCCTAGAAGTACAGAGTGAGACAGAGGGAGGGATAGAGGAAAAAGGGAAGAAGAGAAAGAAGAGGAGAGGATGAGAAAGAGAAAGAAAGGAGACTTGTATGTGTGCTCTTGAGGAGCTCTTAGAAGCCTCACACTTTCTTGTGTTATGTATTAACTGTACAGAGCCCTATGGGGTAGTAAAATCACTTTGTGTTGAACAATAAACATTGACTCTCCATCTACTTCCACTGGCGTTCACAGACATGAGGTTCTCCAAGGAGTCTAAAGTAATGCTTCTCACACTGTGACCTAAAAAATTCTGGGAGTTCCTGAAGACCCTTCTGAGAAATTGTTGATGTCAAAACATTCTGTGTGTACGTATGTGTGTGTGCGTGTGGGTGTGCACTCTCGAGAGTTTCTGTGTTTGTGAAAAAACAAACAAACAAACAGACAGACAACAACAACAAAAAACCCAGTGATGAGTAAAATTACTGGAGCTTCAGCAACAATCAAGGCAGTGACTCCAAGAAATACTAACAAGCTTTTAATGCTTCATCACTACATTCTTACAGCTAAAATTCTATGATAACTATGAAAAAAATTGGGAGCATTTATGACTTTTTAAAAAATGTCAACTCTTGATGCATGCTTTTTATATATAAGAAAGCAGATGCATGTTGTTTCTGGTGCCTGACAACATACAATGGGCATGGGCATCTCAGGAAAAAAGCTAATAGGTAATGAAATTATTCAAATCGCAAGCTAATAAACCACTGGCCTTTTCAGTGGAACATCATTTTTACCTAGTAGTTGGTTATTTATTTATTTAAGTGTTATTTATTTTTTCTGCCCATGGTTATTTTCCCTGCATACATACTCGTGGACTGTGTTCATGTCTAGTGCCCACAGAAACCAGAAAAATGTTTCCGATTCCCTGGAACTTGAGTTACAAAGCAGCTGGGTGAACTGCCATGTTGGTGGGTTCTAGAAACTGAATTCAGGCCAGCTGGAAGAGTAGCCAGTGTTTTTAACCACCAAACTGTCTCTCCCACCCTTATTGTTTTCTTATAATAATAAAAAAAACATGTTAATAGAAAAAAAAACTTTAAAAAATAAAATAACACCAAAATTAACCAGACCCAAAGCCTATCCAACTTAATGTACTTTTAGACAGTTAGAATTAATGTTCAAATGGAAGCTGTGACTAAAGCTTTATATTAAAATTTATACTTTTAGTACTGAATAGGTTCATGCACTATCTACCACCAAAACCAAAACACCCAGGACAGAGTTAGAACTGGGGAAAAATTATCTTCCTATCCTCTTTCATAACTCATGTCCTTTATGTACAACCAGTCCTTCCTCACGTTGGTTGGTTACTTAGACAGGTACATTGCAGACATTTTTCAAAATAAAACACCAAAAAACCCACCAAACAAACAAAACAAAAGAAAACAGCTAATGTTTATTGTCAATGATGAAAGTTAAGCTTTCACGTAAAATCATATTTCTAAGGAGAATTCTATTTGCACCCTAAGTTTACCAGTACCCAATATTTCAAGATTATTCTGTTGAGATCAGTAACAGTGTTAGGAAGTACATTGTTTAGCACCACATAACAAGATGTATTTAATCCTGGAAGATCCATATGATTCAATGAACCAATGCTTTCTAAAGGATCGAAGCACTAAGCATGCTCAGGGAATGAGAAGCTAAAGGGGTAAGAAAGATCAATGAACAGTGATTTAAGACAAGACAAATGTTCCTTTGATGTGTTTTCAGACTCCACACTGTACCTAATATTTAAACAGTCCTGACTTGGTGTGTCTCAATGAAGTATCAAAGGAGAATATCCTTAATCATCTAAAGGAGTTATTAAAATATTCCTTTCTTCTGCAACAGTCTATGCGTGGCATGAAGTCACATTGCTTGGTATATTTCAACTGAGAGACACATCACTGGAAACAAAAACAGGTAAGAAAAATCATCTTTCTTGAACTGGGCCTGATTCTGCAAGCCTGTCATCCTGGCCTTCAGAAGAGGTTAGAGGTAGAGTTTCAGGGCCATCTTTCACTATACAGTGAGTTCCAGGCCAGCCTAGGTTAACTGAGACCTCTCAAAACAAAAGCAAAGAAAACAACAAAAAAACTGAACACATACCAGCTTTGTGTAGTGGGTTAGACATTAGTGACAAAAGCGTGATAAAGAGCAGACATCACGTTAGCTTTAATCTTTGAAAATAAAATTATGATTCATAACTGTATGCTATTTCTACTAGCTTGGCTCATCTTAGATTAATGAATACATGATTTTAAAATTCTTGGTTTTAATCTCTACTAGAATTTGATGGTTAGACTTGTCAGTTTGGCAGGATCTAAAATTATCTAGAGGACAAGCCTTCAGGCACACCCCATAATGGTTACTTTGAGCAGGTTAGATTCTGGCCATGCCTGTGAGAGGTTATCACAATTAAGTCTACTGAGATCCCCTAACGGAGGGTAAAACCATTCCCTAGACTTGGTTCCTAAATTTTTTTCAAAAGAGGGACTCTAGCAGAGCATCAGGAATTCATTGGTGTCTTCTTCCTGACAACGGAGGAAGCAGAGCAACTGCTTCAAATTTCTACCACCTTGTCTTTCCTTCCATGATGGGACTGTCTCCTTGCACTCTGAGCTCATATAAAGCCTTCCTTTCTCAACTTTGTTTTTGTCAGGGTAGCGTATCACAGCCACAGGACAAGTAATTAGGACAGAGGGCAAATATTTATGTGTATAATACACAAAAATAAGAGCTAGATGACAACTGACCAGAACTAATTCTCGACCCCTTTGTCCTGATTGGTGATTGGCTTTGCCTCACCATGGCCATGGGATGAAGAAGGATTTAGCTAGAAGATTAATTAAGTCACACAAAAGAAGGCACAGGCTCTTTCCCCCTGGCGATGATTGCTAAATTGGCAGGTGACACTGGGAACTGTGACCATAAAGAGAAGCAAAGAAAGCCATGATCAACTTCAGGTTTTGCGGACATCACTGAACTGTAGGACTAACTGCCTCTGGGGTTGTCTTTTCCTGGAAATTTTGTTCCTGGAGATGATGAGGTTGTTTCCTTGCTTGGGTGGGGCTTCCTTCACTAACAGCTGACAATATTCCAAGACAGGTGTTTGCCTCCAAACATCAAGCTTACAAAGGAAGTCACTGATAGCGGGTAGAGCCTTCCACCTTTTGGCTTCTCTTTACTGCAGAGCACAGATTCACACCAGCCTCAAAGATCATTAGCAAGAGATGCCCACCTTAGAGGTTTTATACTTGCACTTCATATTTGGGCGGATGATTTCTCCTCCTCACAGACCTCCCTACCAACCAAAGCAGCAGAAAATAAATAGCCATATAAAAGAGGTGAATGGTGCAGACAACAGAAAAACAGCCAAGACCGTGCGGCACTTCCCCCAAAGAGTCATTCCAGTCTATTAGCTGCATAATGCATGTTTTTAAAAAGAACCCGTTGTAAATACATATTTGTTTAGATGGACTGTAGTACAACAGGAGAATCTCCTGGGGAGAGAGTATGTATTTTACAACCTGACAAAAAAGATCCTGGGAAAGGTAAAATAAAGACAAGCAGTTAGGCGTCAGGACACTGTGCTGTGGCTAGAAGAGGACTCATCCCTCTGCACCCCTGGTGACCTCATATGCAGACACCCTGACCCCTGAGAAGATTCTGGCAGCCTTTTTCCTTGACACCCAGGAGCCATTCAGGCTTCACCTGGAATCTAAGGAGAGATGACAAGAATAGTCTTTAGGGGTCTGGACATTGCTCTTGACCACTCATAGGAGCTGGCTGATGCCAGAGGTGAATCTGGGGTCCTGGCTATAAGGAAGTGAGCACAAAGTAAGCACCCCAAATTATGTGATTGCTTCTAAAGGCCTCCAGAAAACTCAGAGCCACTCAGGACATTCCTTTGGGGGTCAGAGGGAAATGTTTATTCCTCAAGTGCCCATTATCATAAATTTAAATACATCCCTACTTCCTTAACCAGGAAATACGCAGAGAAGCAGCATTGGCTTCTTTGTGAATAATATTCAGAAAGAAAGTCTCTCTACCAGGCCTGTGTGAGAGGGAGGCTGAGGTGGAAAGGTCACAAGTTCCAAGGTGGTGTGGGCTAAATAATGAGACCCAATAAAACCAAAACAACAACAAAGGAGTCAGATAAGCAAGGTGATCCAAGTTGAATTTTGTGTTAAGTGTGAGCCTTCTCTGACAACCTTTGCCTTCCTGGGTGACCAGTTCCTTTCTGTGCTGTGCAGACCTGATTCTTTTCAGCATTGGGTGCAAGCAAAGAGTAATTAATTACTCAGGTGATGATGGGCATTTCTCATGGCGCTGTCTCAAGAGCAGCATGATGTCAATTTGTCCCTCTGGCTGGCAATGCTAAGGCTATCTATCCACCTGGTGAAAGCAGTGACTGTTTGAATATCTTGCTGTCTAAGGAGCTTTCCAGATATGGTTTAGGACGATCTGTGAGTATCTCAGTGATTCATTTAAGTATGGAAAATGGTGAATTTTCTTGTTTGGTCATTACTTTGCATGGAGATTAGTTGGTGTTGATACCTTACTAACAATCTGTCCTGTAGACTGCAGACTACTTCATTCTGTGTCCTGTAGCCATCCTCATTATTTCATCCACACTCAGAGTGTCTTTGGTTTGCTCGGGGAGGATCCATGGAGCTCACACATCAGCCTTTGACCTTGTCTTGAGTTGGTCCCGGGTCAGCTGTCTTTTCCCGCACAGGCATGGGATCAGCCACTTATTGAAGGAGTGCTGTTTCCTTTTAGAGACAGATAGCTCCTGGAAAATGGGATGTGGGTTTAAGATATGCTGCTTTTTACTGGAAGGGCATGGCACCCAGAGCCAGCAATGGACAGAGCCAGTGAATGGAATATTTCCATTGAGATTTATTTTGTGTCTTTAGCAAAGTCCCGAGCTCCCCATAATCACCCCATATCCATTTTGGGGTGGAAAAGAAAAGAGAACATTCTTCTCTTTTCTTCATCCCATATATGTGATTGCTTTCTCTCACTCAAGGAGAATTCTAGTTCAGAAATTTACCTCTAAGCTTCAAACTTACAAAGCAAGTCGCTGGTAGGACGCAAAGTCTTCTCCGAGGCATTAATGTATAGCTAGGCTTCTGTATATCAGCTCCAGGTTAATAGGTTCAAACAATCTCAAAAGAAAACACTTAAAAAAAAAAACAATTACATGTGTACTGAGCATGCATGGACTTTGCCCCTTGCCATTACTTCCTGAACAGCATGGCATAACAACCACTTACTTAACAATTCTTTAAAAAAAAAAAAAAAGGTATGTGTGTGTGTACACCTGCAAGATTTTATGTGCACCATGTGTTTAGGTGCAAATGGAAACCAGGGTGTCTCCTGGGGTAGAAGTTACAGCTAATGATAAGCCACCTGATATAGATGTTGGGAATCAAATCCATGTCTTCTAAATTTGAATGAGAAATGTCCTCTGTAGGCTTGCTTATTTGAATACTTGGTCCCATATTGGTAGCACTCTTTGGGGGAGGTTATGATTTAAGATTTGGAATATTGTTAGGGGAGGTATGTTATGGGGGGTTGATTTGAGAGTTTATAACCTCACCTCATTTCTAGGTCACTCTCTCAGCTTGCTGTGTGTGGTTGAGATGCGATAGCTCAACTTCCGGCTCCATCCACCTGCTGCCACACCTCCACCACAGTGGACTGGAACTGTACCACCTCTGGAACTGTAAGCCAAGACAAACTTTCTTCCATAACTCATTTCAGGTCATGGTGTTTTATCACAGTCACTGTAACTGATATTAACCCACGAGCCATCTTTCTAGCACCTTGCCTAACACTTCACTGTAGTAGGTAGTGTGGGTTGGTTACTTACAATGACCGTGCCATGTGTATAAATATAGGTGCATCTGCAGATCCTGGAACCAAATCATCATGGATACCAAGAGGTGGGTGTACTGTGTAGGCAGGCAGCAATCTCCTTGCCAAGAATTACTAAAACCACAGCCAATTCTAAGAAGCCCTTGAAGTTATCTTGTGATCTTTGTAGCAGTTTTGTCATTATGCTTAAGCTGAAGCCAATTATGAGAAAATATTCTAAAAATTAACATGTGGCTATGTTTCACAGGACAGCTGCCCTTGCTCCAATGATTTAAAAGGGTCAATATTATATATACACATATGTATTACACATACATGTGTTACATATACACATACTTATATATATTCATATGCTTATACATATACATGGAACCTAAGTTGTTTGATTGGGGAAAAAATCCCACAGGGGAAAGTTTCAAGGTAAAAGAGTAAACATAAACATATATGTTATCACACTGGTACACCCATCGCTATTAAGCTTCTTGGATGTGATAACGGGGCTATGCTACAGGACACATTTATTTTTGGAGCAGGACTGCAATTAGTAGGCATTTCTGGGTCATCAATAATTATTATTGTTTTTCTTATTTTCCATTTAAAGACAGAGATGCTGAGAGAGGAAATATAGCTTCAGGCTTATTGATAGCACCTGGGTATGTACCTGACGTCCATCATTAGCTATCTATTTCTTAACCTATACTCAACTTAATGACTGAGATTTTCGTTCCTAGAGCTCTGACAACTTACTTCTTTTTGAAATATGCATTTCTATAGTCTTGTTTTCTGCATACGTCAGAAATTTAATTCTGAGTTATTAAATCTTTTTTTTTCTCCCTAAAAAAAGCTTACTGTGTAGAAAGGTCTTTCAAATTGGGATCTCAGAGTCTCAGTTTGGGGCTCTAATTTACACATTTGTTATTTTTGCTGAGTTATATTGTGGATCTGCTACTTTCTCACCTGAAGAGTGAGTTTTTGATTTTGTGCCCATCCTCTTTTGGGCATGTTTTGCTTTTGACCCAGGTACAGGGTCAGTGTGGCGGTGTGAATGGGATTGGCCACCATAGCCTCATAGGTTTGAACACTTGATACCAGATTTATAAACTGTTTAGGAAGGATTAGGAGGTGTGGCTTTGGTGGAAGAGGCATGTCATTGGGGGTGGACTTTGAGGTTTCAAAAGCCCATTCCAAGCCCAGTGTCTCTCTCTGCCTGCTGCCTGCAGATCAGGATGTAAGCTCTTAGCTACTGCTGCACGCCGTGCTCCCTGCTACAGTGATCATAGACTAACCCTCTAAAACTTTATGCAAGCTTCCTTTTCTAGTACTCTCAAGGTCATGGTGTCTCTTCACGGCAGTAGAATGGAAACTAAAACACTCATGGATGTTATTTGCTTCTTGATACCCAAAATTAATATCATTCCAAAGAAAACTTAATTTTCTTAGATGCTCTATATTCTTTAGGAGCTCTATGTACTTCAATGTATTTGGTTTTTTGAGAAGGACCTTATCATATGTAGCCCAGGCTGGCCCCAAATCATTATGGAAGCTGATGGTAACCTTGCACTTTTTCTCTTCCTGCTTCTGCCATCCGAATGCTGGGGTTATAAGAATTTGCCATCATGCCCTAGTTTTGTGGTTTGGGGAATGAACCCAGAACCCCATGCAAATTAGGCAAGGATTCTCCAAGGCTACACCGTCGTCTTCCAAAGACAAGTTTATGTTAATTTTGAGAGCTTCAAATTGTGTGGATTCTCTGGGGCTTGGAAATTCAAACCCTCAACAGTTTTCAGCAGGGCTTTTAGTTCTCAAGGACTCAGCCAGATTCAAAACTAACCAGAGAGCCTCCTGTAACTGGGGCTGTTTGTTTCTTACCGAGCTATGCCCAGCTTCACCCACAGCCAGGATCAAAAGCATATTCTAATATGGAGAGAGGTAGCCATGACAGAGGCAAGGCAAGAGAAACAGAAAATTGTCTGGGCCGAGTACAGAACACTTGACTTCATGGCAATTCTTTTCTGGTTCTGTGGCCACATAGTGTCGTTTCTTCTTAATCCACCAGCAGATGTGGTGCAAATGCCATGCTAAATGGCAAGGTGGAGACCCTGGTGAGTGGGGAGTGTCCATCTTTACAGCCTCTGCCACTCACTTTTGTGGAGTAAGGCCTCTGTGTCTTTCAAAAGAAAACAGGGAATCAAATGTTTTTGTGCATTTTATATGTCTATGATTTCAGAATGTTGACAGGAAGGAAAAAAAATTGAAAATGGGGAAAAAAAGGATAATTTAAAGAATTTGAAAATGCCTTTTCCTCAAACACAATATATTTATACTTTTGCCATACGAGGTTGATAAAAGCACAATTTGCCAACAGCCGCTTGAAATTACTAATTTTCATAACGTTTGTGAGAAAGAAAACTGCTCTCTGAAATTATAGGTAGATGCTTTCTTGTCTCTCTATTCATCTTCCTAACAGTTTATACATTGTTCTAGGTTGCGTCGTTTAAGCACATTCTACATGCAGTATTGCAAAAATGCAAGTGAGGGCTTTTTTTTTTTTTTTTGACTGTTCATTCCTCTAAGTGTGCTGATGTCTTTGATCCTATAGTCAAGCTTTCCTTTAAGGGAAATGATAAAGAAAAAAATTAATCAGAAGCAGACATCACCAGACCCTTGAGTACTACAAATAGGATACTCAAGGTCCGAGATTAATTGCCTGAGTTTAATTCCCTCTTTTTCTTTTCTTCCTCTATTTATGTCTTCCCAGAAGATTTCACACTTTGCCAACTTTGGAGGGAGATGGAGCTTCATTCTAACCTGCCTCTTTGGGAGAAAGATGTGCTATGATTCTAAGACCATGATGGGACTGCGTGGGCAATGCCTGGACATTTTCTCCTTAGAAGAAAGGACTGAAGGAGGAGACACCCAATAACTGGATCCACAGATGAGGGAGCCTCCGGGAAGACAGGAACCTCAGAGCTTGGTTTGATTGTGCTTGGCCCAGGCTCACCTTCCTGTCCCTTGCTTAGGGAGCTACGAAAGACACCAATTACAGCATGGACAGCCTGCATCTGTCACCACTGGGCCATTTCCACTTCTCATGGGTCAAAGGAAGACTGAGAGACCAAACCAGCTGCCCATTTGTCCTATCCAGCCCATAATAGGTGGTGCTAACTTTCTGGCCTATATCAATGCCCACTTCCAAGCAGTATCTGTAAGAGCTAGTTTGATCAGTCTGGTTGGATTGTGTCTAAAGAACGAGTGGAGGATATACACTTTTGGATGTGTTTGCAATGGTGTTTCCAGGGAGGGTTAGATAATGAGGCATCCTACATAACCAATGGACTACCAAATCAATGGACTTATACTGTGATGGCATTAGTAAGCAGTGATTAAAGTTAGGGTGTGGGGCCTTAGAGGAAGTTACTAGGGGGTATTTCACTGGGACAGTGTCTTACCCTGACCCTTCCTATATTCCCTTTTATCTGTTTCTTGTCCACCCAGAAGTTCTGACATGGTTCTGTCACTGTGATGCTTCCATGATGTCCATAGGAACAAGTATCTATAGATTGAGCCCTCAGAAACCACGAGCCAAGATCAAGCAAACCTTCCTATTTTCATTGTGTGCATCAATGCATTCCACCACAGCATTGGGTAAAAGTGGCCAATGCCAGCTTGGCCACACTTTGTCTCTCCTCATCACCAAGTGTGAGCTCATCAGGGAACCTGTCCTGTTACTTGCAGTTGCCCTGAGTTTCAGCCTGGGTTAGGACCTATCCAGCTTGTGGGCTTCATAGTTCTCTCCATCGCAGAGGAAGTCTTTTAAGACAGAGTGCTTGGGGACTTCCAATATTATTCCTGCAGAGTCCATGGGCACTGATTTGCAGGGTCCACCATGCTGTGGAAAGCTTGTGCAGATGCTGTATGCTTCAGGAAATGGCTTCTTCAAACTATCCTGTCTCACTTGTTCTGTTGACCTTTCGTTCTGGCTCTCCATTGTTGTGTGTTCTTCTCACTCCATCATCCTCACAATGCCTTTAATGTGATCAGTCCGAAACAAAATCTTACCTAATCATTACCAAAGTTAGGTTAGAATAGTTGATATCTCCTTCTAGATAGACAACAAAAGCCCATCTCTAGGGCATGTCACCGATGGGCCTTTGTAACTTCTTTCTCACTTTACTTACTTTCTGCTGGCATAGTTTTCAGCACACTGCCTATATATATATATATATATTTTTTTTCTGTTTCCCAGGTAAATGCAACGTTTTGGAAAGAAGCTTTTATTTAGTACATTTTGCAACAAGAACTGTTGTAACAAGAATGTGTTACATTCAACAACGGGGCTTTAAAATCCATAAAGCAAGCAGCCATGAAAGCGCACTCTAAACCTCTACAGAACTGTTCTTTAAGCTTAGTCAAATGAAAACTTAAAAATGCAACTTAAAAATTTTAATTAAAGAAGTCTTTGTTGAGGTTATGGTTAATGCACTGGTTGCGCTCACAACAGTCTATAATTCCAGTTGTAGGACATTTGACACTCTCTTCAGGCCTCCAAGGGCATGAACTGCACACTCATGTTCACAGAAATACACATAATCAAAAATAAAGATTTATGAAGAAGTGCCTTCTAGAGAAGGGTGTGATGAATAGAATAAATTCTTAATTGTACTGTGAGGTATATACCTGAGGTTTCTTAAAACTTTATAAAGTAAGACTACACCAGAGATTGAGAAAGAGAGAAAGAGAGAGAGGTAATAGAAACTTGAACAATGATAATCTTGATTTATTTTTATTTGTATAAGTGAAACTGACACTGCTTTCAAAGATACATGAAGCATTCAAAAATTAATCATATAATTAATATAGTTGGGTACAGTGGCACATACCTTTAATGCCAGCACTTGGAAGGCAGAAGTGGGTGGAGCTCCCTGAGTTTGAAGCCGGTGTGATCTACATAGCTAGTTCCAAAACAGCCAAGGTTGCATGGTGAAACCTCATTATAAAAAGCAAAATGATCATAAACAAACAAATAAATAAAAGTTTACACTTTAAAAATGCAAACCCTTGATTAAAGAAAATACAAAGATAAAAATAATACATTTAGGATAAAAATGTATTATTTTCTATAATACATTGCACAAAAAAAAGAGTTTCTAAAGGCAATCATAAGAAATTTAATTGATTATATTATGAAATTGGTTGGAATTAAGCAAAGTTCATGTGTAAATAAAGAAGTTTAAAAAGGACAATATAACCCCCAAAAGGCGAAATAAATTAAAATGACAGCAAATCTAAAATCAGAGAAACAAAAGAGAAGCTTTTATATTTGGTTCTTTGAAAAGATGACGAAAGTCCTGTTTAAATGGTCAGTTACCATGATATGTAAAGAAAGAAATAGTATTAGAAACATGAAACTTAAAATTTAACTTCAGACAATGAGGTGACAAGATTAAGTGACTATTATTGTGTATTAAATTGTTAGCCAAATAGAATTTTTTTCTAGTAAGCATGAATCTCCAAGGCTTTTTTAAAAACAAAAACCTGAAAAGACTAGAATAGGAGAAAAAAATGTGGCTTAAAGCTTTTATTTAAAATAACATTTCTTGGAACTGGAGAAGTGGCTCAGCAGGAAGGCATATGGGCTGCTCTTCCAGAAGACCAGTGTCAGGTGCTTTCCAACTACTGTAACTCCAGTTCCAGGGGATTCAGTGGCCTCTGTGGGTACCTGTATACACACACAGACACACAGATACACAGACACACAGACGTAGACACACAGACACAGACGGAAAGACACTTTAAAAAAACTGTTTTTTTTTGAAAAAATCTTTCTTAAAATGTCATCAGCTCTAGACTACTTCCAGCTAAAGCTGCAGAAAACTATTTTAATAGATAAATCTTATATTCAAGGTTCCAGGAATGCACAGAGACCTTTCAAATTTGTACTTTACTTTCTTTCCAGTAGAAAAAGAAAAAAAAAAAAAAGGAAATGACAAGAACATAACATCAGAAGTTCTGTAACAGAGAAAAGTATCTAAACAAAGTCTAATCCTGTTGAGTTAATGTTAGGGAAGAAATGGTCATCAAACCTGAAGAAACCTATTACTGTAATTAATACATTTTGCAGGTTAAAATAGAAATGCAGATTAAACATTAAGTAGGAATTAGCTAAATTAATCTCTTATTAATGGATTTTTAAATCCAAGTAAGTTAAGAAAGGAAGAAAATGTCTTAATTCAATAAAGAGACAAAAAATGTAGATTTTGTGATATAAAATAAAAAATATAGTACTTTTCCCTTATCCACTGGGCTGTGTCCCAAGACTACAAATGAATGTCTTCAACTCAGATGCATGCTATATATTTTACTTGTCCTATACATGAAGACCTATTTTACAAATTAGGCATAATGAATGATTGATACCAAATGTACAATAAAATAGAACAAAAGTTATATAAATATGTTCTCCTCTCTCTCTCTCTCTCTCTCAAAATACATATTTGTGAGGCTGAAGAAATGGCTTAGTGGTTAAGAGTGCTTACTTCCCTTTGCAGAAGACCCAAGTTTGATTTCCAACATCCATGCTGGGTGGCTTACAACCAGCCATTAGCCTCAGCTGGGTGATTCGACACACCTGCCTGTAGTAACTTCAGTTCCACAGGATCTGACATTCTCCTTTGGCTTTCACGGATGTCAGACTTGCATGTGGTTGGCATATACATGTACGTATGTGCATGCAGACAAATACTCAGATGCATAAAAGAAAAACAAATCTTTTTTTTTTTTAAATCTAGAAAGTTAATTCCAAAATCATATAGGAGAAAAACTGCAGAGAACATTGAGGTAGGAGGAATAATTTCCCCATGGAAGTCTCACATTTAATTTAAAGAAATATCAGTTAAAACTGTGGGTCCCAAGAAAGGAAGAAAGCCATAGAAAATACTAAAGAGAGAAGAAATACAACCATATAATTGAGTTTAAGATAAAGGATTGAAGGAATTGGAGGACAGGGAATGATCTAAGCAGCCAGTGGTGAATGTATTTGGTTACTGGTTTGGAAATCTATAGTATAAAATTAGGACACCGATTAAAGAAAGCAGTGTAAAGATTACTAAGAGGAAACAGCCTTAGGCTGTAGAAAACATCCTTCAATAAGAGGAGATGTCCAGAAGCTCTGAAGAATAGATTGACATCTTTGACTATGTTGAACAACAACAGGGCTGGTGAGAAGGCTCAGCAGGTTGAGGTTCTTGCTTCCAAGCCTGATGACATGAGTTTAGTTTCCTTGGATCCAAATGATGAAAGGACAGAACTAACTCTTGAAAGCAGTTTCTGCTGTGATTCCTACTCATATACTATGGCACATGTACATTTCCTCACCTATTCCCACAAACAAACAAATAATAAATAAATGTAAATCATAAAAATAAAACAAGCAATAGCTATCTGAAGAAAGGCAAATGGAGAAATATTTATTATGTACGGTGCAACAAAAATCATTATTTAAAGTGTGTAAGACATTCCTGAAAATCAGTAGGAAAGGTAAAAACAACTTTATAGACAAAGAAAATTATTTGGTCAATTCAGGAAATGCAAATATGTATTTTTTATATTTAAAAAGTCATTTTCTCCTATAATCAGAAAAAAATTAAGTTAAAACAAGATTGTTTCTTTACGTGCACTGGGAACATCGCTAAGATTTATTTTCATTTGTGTGTGAGTGTGTGTCTATGTGGATTAGTTCAGTGTCTGAAGAGTTCAGAAGGGGGCATTCCCTCCCATGGAGCTGGAGTTCCCGGGAGATGCAAGCTGTGCTGAGAACAGAACTCGGATCCTCTGGAAGAGCAGCATGTGATCTTAATCTCTGAGCCATCTCTCCGGCTTCCTAAATTGGTAAAAAAATTTATAGGCTGATAAATCCTGAGCAGATGAGGGCACAGGAAAATATGTCACTTAACACTGATGAAACAACAATTAGCCCTTCAAAAGGGTAGTTTGGCAAAAGACTATGATGCAGTCATGTCACTTAGAATTTAGAACACATGTCTATAAAAAAGTCACTTCAAGTTTAGAAACAATGACAGACTTCTGAAAACTTCAAAAACTTATGTACAAAACTGAACACCAGTCTTTTTCTCAAAAGATTTATTTGTGGGGTGTGTGTGTGTTTGTGTGTGTGTGTGTGTGTGTGTGTGTGTGTGTGTGTGTGTGTATGTATGTGTGTGTGTCAGGGTGCCCCTAATGAGTCCAGAAGAAAGTATCTGATCCCTTGGAGTTGGAGTTACATGCTGTGAGGCACCCTTTGTGGGTGCTGGGAACCAATGCAGGCCTCTGGATGAACAAGAATTATTAACTGTTGAGTCATCTCTGCCATCTCTCATTCACTGGTCTGTTTGTACTGATGGAAACATGACAATCATTTTCAGTGAGCTCCAATAAGTTGCAGCCGTCCTTACCATGGAATACTAAGAAGCTGTTCAAAAGAGTCTTGCATGTTGGTTTTGCAAAGATGTTTGCTATGAACTCAGTGGGCATGTGTAGGGGGTGGGGAGTTGAGAGATCAAGGTAACATGTAAGGTCATCTCACTTGCATGAGAATTTAATTTTGTTTAAGGACACATGGAAATGGGCAGATAAAACTGACTGGGAAGACAGACCTCTGATGGCTTCACGGTACTTGCAGATCTAAAGAGAGGTGGGAAACCAGGGCTATGGCTACATGTGGGGACTTGTACCATTCTTCTGTGTATTTCAGATGTACTGAAGCTGTTTACTGTTTATGGAGACTTACCTTCGTAGTAAAGTCTCAAGAAAAAAAAGGCACGTAATTTTATTGCCAAATAATTTCTGTCCATCTTCTTTAAATAAATGCTGAACATACACTTCAATATGATTTTGAAGGAACCCTTTGTCTTTGATGGCAAAGGGCATGCATCTTCTCACCTACGTGGTTCATCTCAGCAGTTCCAGCTCAAAGTGGGAGAACTGCAAGAAAAAAAAGCCAGAGGTTCTTGGGGACAATGTAGGCTTAGGTTTTTCACCAAACCTACTTTATTTGGGGTTCTTAAACACCTTTACCTCTCACCCCCACATTAGATAGGAGATTAGTAAGGATAAGGGCTGTAGACTTTTTTCTTTACTTCCTGCTGATTAGGGTCAATGATTAGCGGATTACCAAACTCAGTCATCAGGATACCAGCAGTCTAGTCCAAAGGTCAACACCAAGCAGCAACACAAAGTCAGAGAAAGCCTCAAGACTCGTTTGGATTGCCCCGAAAATTCTCTGGAACATTTCTCTCTGCGAAGTCAAGTGTTGAAGCACAAGCACGAAGATCAGTGCAGTGATGTTGATCCAAAAAGCAATGGCTCACTGTGGGTGGGCCACTATATACCTCCTCTGCTCAGAGTCCACACATGGATGTTCTCAGCTGGCCAAAGTCACGCCCCTCCTACATGAGAGCTCACAGCAAAACATCACGTGCCCATCCTGCAGCAAAACATCACATGACAAAACTGAGTCTTTAGAGAAACCAGAACACCTTGGCTTCTGCAGCCTTGTAGAGTCACATAGCCTCATGCACACTCACAGGGCACACACAGACACCCCAGGTAGGCACTGTCCTGGAAAACACTAGTTAATTTAAGAAAAGAGGATATTTCGAGGGGCACGAGACTTAGGTGCCTCTATTTCCCACAAACACTACCTGAGAGCGGCTTGGCAGGCATGGGAAAACAAAGGCAGTTTGGAGCCACACCCTGGGGGAGACTTTTGCTTCACATGCTGTTCCTTCCATAAGAACTACAGCCAAGCAGTCAGATGTTGCTGAAGGACACTGGCTAGCCTTCTCACTCTGTGTCACAAAAGTTCAAGAATGTAGCTGGTCTACTGAGCATTAAGGAACATATCACATTCTGAAAGCTTTAAGCACAGTCTTTCTGTATAAACACCAAACTGATTTCCCACTCTGATGCCTGAGTGTCGGGTGATCTCAGAAACTTTGGATATAATAATGTACTGTCTGGGGACCTGGACAACCTTGGTGGTCATTTCTTACAAGAAGCTTAGTCAAGAGAAGGAATGAGATCTTATTTCTGACCTCAGCACCCATGTCAGTCAACTTTCCATCACTGTGACAAAATGCCAGAGACAAACAACTTCTTAGGAGGAAAGATTTATTTGGACTTGCTGTTTTTGAGATTTCAGTTCATGGTTGGTTGGTCTGTTGCTTTGGGGGCTGTGGTGGCACAGTACATCATGGCAGGAGCACATGACAGAGGAGGCTAATCATTCCATGGCAGTCAGGAAGCAAAGAGGAAGAGAGGGGGGCCGGGGTCCTAGTATCCTCAGCAAGGACACACTTCCAATGTCCTAACTTCCTCCTACTAGGCTCCAACTCCTAAAGGTTCTTCCATTTCTTAGTAGCACCAGTGTGTGTGTGTGTGTGTGTGTGTGTGTGTGTATGTGTGTGTGTGTTTGTGTCTATATGTGCTGTGTGCATGTGGTTTTGTATGTGTGTATGTGTCTGGTTGTGTATGTGTGTGGTTATGTGTATATTGTTGTGTATGTGTGTGGTTGTGTGTGTGTGGTTGTGTATGTGTATATGGTTTTGTGTAGGAGGTTTGAAGAGGGTTTTGTGTGTGCATGCCACACTCTACCATTCTCTACCTTATTTCCCTGAGACAGTCTCCCAGTGGGCCTGGAGCTAGGCTGCCAGCCAGCAAGCTCCGGAGATCCTCTAGTCTATATACCGTGCACAGTTACCTGATGAGGCATCTCCTGAGCTCCCTGGAGGAACATAGTTAAAGCCATAGCCAAGCTGCATCAGCTTCCAACAAACACAACAAAAAAATCTTTCCTTAGAACTATTTTCTTGTATTAGCATTCATATTGGTTACTTTTCTGTTGCTATGATAAAATATTATGACCAAAAACAACTGGAAGAAGGAGTTTGCTTGGGCTTATGGTTCCAGAGGGAGTGTCCATAATGGCAGGAGGAATGGCATCAAGCAAGAGCAGAAAGCTGAGAGATCACACCTTCAACCGTATATATGAAACAGAGAGTGTATGGATGGGACAAGGCTATAAACCCTCAAAACCTGCCTCCTTACTTCCTTTAGCAAGGCTGTGACTCCCGTATCCTGTCCAAATAGCACCATAGCTAAAGACCAAACCCATGAGCCTGTGGGGGCATTTCCCATTCAAATGTACTATCCTGAGGAAATTGAGACTTTTCATTTATAAACTAGAAATCATAGGGACTAATCAATGTATTCTTTATTCTATTCCCAAATTCTCAAGAGAGAGAGAGAGAAAAAAAAGAAACATCTAAAAAGTCTGTTCTATCTCCTGATTGGTCTTCAAGTCAGATGACCTCAAGTCTGTCTACCTCATCTATGCTCCCACTAGGAGAGAATATGGTTCTGATTCTCCAACCGTTAAGGTTTTTAGGGGCCAAGGAGCTGTCTATACACTTGGCCTCACACCCAGTAAGTGTTGTGTACAATTGATTGATGATTGGTTGATTGTTTAATTGATTGATTGAAACATACTGTGCATCTAACTTCAAGATTCTTATTGTGTGATTGTAGCTTTCAAATTGTCACTTGTCTTTTCTAAGAATAAATGTCAGATGATATAAAATGAATACTGTTAGATTCATTTATTTTACTTTCCACAGACCTTCTGGCTGAAAGGCAGGGTCATAAAACATGTGTATGAGCTGGAAAACCTGGGGTCCTCGCAAGGATGGAGGGGAAAGTGGAATTTAACAACATCACATATCATATTCAGAGTCCAGGTACCAAGTTGCTGTGTGTTGGAGGCAGTGGTAATTAGAATTCTTTCATGAGTCCCTGTTTCTTTGTCAGATAGGATTTTGAGATAGAAGCAAAAGCAAATGGCTTTTCTTAATCAACAGAACTGACCACTTATTCCCAGATTGACTCACCTTCCCTTTCATGAGCCCTTGGGGCTCTGTGGAAAAGGCAAGAGGAGATCTCTGTCTCTTTATCTCCGTCTCTGCCCCTGGAAGTACTTTCAGAAGGATAGGCTTACAGCCCACATCTGTCTCCATTTTGGTATCTTATGCTTTCAGCTGAGAGACTACCCTGGCCCTCATGGGACCCCAGCCCTGACACTTTGGCTCACTCTAGCCAGTGTTTCCACGGTCCCTGTTCAACTCAAACACTAGCGCAGATAAATGGAGTCCTGCCATGGTGGCATATAAGGGCCTCTTAGATTAATGGTGTTCTTGCTTTCCTTTTGGAAGTCCCAGAGGGAATATCTGCAGATTTAATTCCCAGTTAAAGGTGGGAGTGTGGGTTTGAATCTTGTATCAGGTATCGCTCCCTTCCTGCTCAGCATCTTTAGAAAGGTCAACTCTGGGGAAGATTGGAGCACTGGATCTTCTCCCAGGTGCTGTATAGAGACTTCTGACCTTTCAATGGTCCCAATTCCTTCCCATCCTAAAGTTCCCCTCCTGACTTGGTTTTTCAAGCATCATTTTTATTGAAGTATAATTGATCTAGCGTTCACATACACACATATATAGTCTAAATTTAAAAAAGGAATGCTTATAACAATGGCATATATAGATATTCCTCAAAACTACCAGATCAGATCAAAACAACAAAAAGAGTCTGAGAAACTGCTCCCTTCTAGAGTCTAAAGGATGTGACAATTAATCATAAGCCATGCTAGGTGGGTCCTGCAGGTAAAAAAAAAAAAAAAAAAAAAAAAACAAAAAACAAACAAACAAAAAAAAAACACGAAGGAGAAAATCTGAATACAAGATGGAATTTTGTCATTAATGTTATGCCTCACAGGCCCAGTACCCAGAAAAGTGTGCCATGCGAAGGTGGATATGGGACTTTGCTCTCTGTTTAGTGTTGTAGTATGATTACAATTTTTCTAATATGGGAAGTCTGTCTTAAAGATGGAAAGCAAGACACAATGCTTGGTCACAACTCAACTAAACTGGACCCTTTGGAAGCCTTCAGGTTGGATTTGGAAGCTGAAATGGCCAGGATGAGGTCAGGAGAGGCTCTGTAAGATGGTCCTCCTTGGTAACCACTGGTAACCAAGCAATGAGCTCATTACACACGCATTTCAGGGGCTTGCATGAAAAGCTAGAAATTAGCCAGGGAAGATGACTCCATATGCTTGGTTTCTTTAACCTGTTACATTCCAGAGAGAATGCCTGGCAGAAAGGCAGCCTAGAGGAAGAAACTCGAGATACCAGGGAAAGAAGGGAGGGGGCCCACATCCGGAGGACGTTTTAGTTCTCTGGAAATGAGTGATGCTGCTGCAGAAGCTAGCCATTTGGAGCTCTCAATTTCCCAGCCAGAGTCAGGTAGATAGCTCAGATAGGCTTGGGTGGCCCCAGGCATCTGAACTAGCCAATTTAATTTTATGCATTTGAGATATCAAAGAGGGTCACCTAAGAAGTTGCTCTTATTTATTGTTTTCGAACATTATGTTTTGAATACCTCACTGACCACGAGAAATGAACAGGATCTATTTATTTATTTATTTATTTATTTATTTATTTATTTATTTATTTATCGGTTTGTTTATTAGTTCTTTCTCCTATGTGTGTGTGTGTGTGCATGTTTTTCCTAGCTCCTTCCCTGATTTCTTCAATCTCTCCAGAACCAAGTCCCAACCCTGGCTCTGTTGAACAGTCCGGTGAAGCCCCACTGGTTGGGTCCCTCGGAGTGGGCTTCCAAACTTCTGCCTTCCATGTCTTTTCTTTCCCGTTGACATCCTAGCCCTTGGAAAAGGGTCTCGGCTCTTTTCTCATTTCAGGCTTTCATTTTGGGTGTGCGAGTTTCAGGGGTGTGGGGGTGGGGGTGGGGGCTAGAACACCTGTCCGCCGATCGCTTGCCACTCCGCATCTGGGCCCTGGCTGACAGGTTTGTCTGCTTTGACTAATGATGTGATTGATGGACAAAATAAGGAAGAACATACAAAAAAACATTTCTGTCTGGGCTGGTGTGTCAGCAAGCCTTCATCAAGTGGCTGCTGAAGGTATATTTTGCCGCACGCCTCATTACACAGTAATGGCATTCCCAGGCAAAGCTGTTTCTTTTCATGACACAAGACAGCAGGCAGCTTTATGGGCGCTGGGCCCACCGAGCCCGGAGGAAGGAGAGGCACACTAAAGAGCGGTCATTTCTAAAAGTGCCTCAAGTTGCTTTTTTGTTGTCATGAATTTAATATGAATCAACACAATATGAAACGGGCATGAGGGATTTTAGTGACTAGTGATTTTTTAAGACCGCTGTCTAAACAGCCATCAAGGAAGAAAAAAGAAGGGGGGGGGAAGAATTCACGATATTTTCTTCCTCCAAACCTGTTGCAAAAAAAAAAAGGAGTCATCTGTCAATTTTATTGCATTAAAAGAGTACACAGAAGCATACAGTCCAAACAAATGTCTTCTTTCAGGCTAAACATGTGGGAAACGCCACATCGCTAATGCCAGAATCATCCCAGTCAGCAAACGGAGTATTCATAACCCCATTCCGACGGCCTGCCGTGGATGGGGTGACATTCATGAGAATTACAAATGTGGCCTCTTTGTGCATGTAATGATGGTCTGAATGTCGGTTCTGGCTGGAACATGAGGGGTGCGGGGAACAGCTCCAAGGAGCTAACAAGCTACCCAGCTATTACAAAGCAGGACTGGGGATGAAAGGGGCTCCTGGTTAAAAATCAGAAGGGGGTTAGGCAAATGCTTAACATAGTTTCCTCTTTCTTCGTTAGGATACATTTGAAAGAGTCCTTGAAATTTGGCCACAGATCCCTACCTCAGGTTTTGCAAAGGATTTTAGATTCCATCTTTTTCTTTCTTTCTCTCTTTTTTCTTTTTCTTTTTTTTTTTTGTGGTAAATTTTTGTCACCAAGGCATTTTATTACACATGTTATAGTCCCTCTTCCACACACACACACACACATTGGACTGTCTCCAAAGAGAAATGCTTCAAGAGAAGTTTCATTTGAAATACGCTTTTTATTCCTTCCTGCTAACGGTGATGAGTCTTCAGCGGTAGATTGTCGAGAATAATATTCTATTTTAATGAGTTGTGATTAGGAATAAAAAGACTCTCTTCTCATGATAAATACCCGGTAATAAATTAGAAGATGTATACAGGATCCTCATCTTTAGTTAAAATATACGCAAATGCAAAATCTTGTTATGACAAATTTGGGGAAAAAAATCTTCTTGTGTGTGTTTAATTGACTGTTTGGGAGGCAAAGTGATTGACACGTCAGTTTTGACATCCTGGTGTACATGTTCATGCAAGCTGGTGATGGAGAAGACAATAGCTTTGTCGATGTGGTAATTAGTCCTCAAGTCCCTGGGGATGGGGACATCCATGCAGAAGTGGAGAAAGATTCTATAGGTGGTCCGAATCAAACATCCCCATGACCTATCTGTACGGCAAGGAGCTTAAAACAGGAATGGAGGAGGGTGGGATGTTTCATTTTTCTTTTCTCCTCTTCCTTCACTGAACAAAAGCATTCACCGCTGACAGCCTTTGTTAATGCCCCACATCTGTTTGTTATTACTCCTTAACTTTTGACATCGAGGTAAGTGGCTTGGGATCCAATGATCCAGGGAACTGTGCCTACCTGAGAGTGAGAGCAGGATAGAGTTGCCCTCAGAGCAGGAGCTAAGGTGCCATGACTGAACCTTGTGGGATCTGCACGTAGGTGGCTCTTGGCAGGACCCACACTGGTTTATCAGCACGGAGATTCCAGAGCTTGGCTCATGCCTGAGAGTCTCTGCAAGCCTCGACCCTGTGCTGGATTCTTAGCCTGGGGGCCTGGCGGCCTAGCGGCAGTCTCCTTCTGATTGACAGCTTCAAACCTAAGCCATGAATCACAGTCATGCCTTAATGACGGAACAGCTTTCTGAGGGCTTCAACGTTGCAGAGTGTCCTTACGGACTCCCAGGTGGAGTAGGTCAGTTGCTGGGATGTAGCCTCTTGATGCCATCAAGAGACAAAGTAAATGCAGGGCCAGATGCCGCACTGGCTCTAATGAGGCAGATAGATTCTTTCACGTAAAACATACCAGCATAAGTAAAATAACGGGATGAAGCGTAGTTAACACAAAACCTAGTCATATGTTACCTCATCAGGGGTTATACACTGTCCATCATTACCTGTGCTCTGTCACCACTGTCACCACAGGTATGTGACTACAAACACCAGGACGGCTACTGCATCACCGGGTAATAGCGGCTTTTTGGCTTCCTTGTCCTACTTACGGCCACAAGCCTCTTTTCGTTCCAGACCATGTCAATCACTGGTGACCAAAACACAAGTGATGTGTGACTCTAACTTGATGTGAGGGTTCCCTAGCTCTGCTTGGACCAAGAGGGTGACTCCGTAGAAGAGAATCTGAGGAGTCATCCATCCACTGTCAATAGGTCCTCACTAAGGGGAGGGGGATCATGAACCTCTCCCCCCACCCAGAAGTACAGGGGCAGCATACGTCAGAGTTCGTAAGCGATTACGTTTTTTAAAAGAGAGCATGATGTTGAAGGGAGAGGTAGGTGGGGGTCGACCTGGGAGGAGTTAAGGGGAGGAGTCCGAGATGGATATAATCAAGATACATTATATCAGACTCTTAAAGAATTGATTAAAATATTTTTAAAGAATGGCAGAGGATCCCCAGACTGTGAGAACCAGCGCTCCTCCAAACTCCAGGAACAGGTAATGGGCAACGGGTAGTTTCCCCGTGTGCTGTCCCACACCCCACGGCTGCCATCTCTCCATTCTCCCAGGAGGTCATTAGTTTTAGAGGCGATGGCCGTAGGACCCACTGAGGAGCAGGAGTCATTTAGCAACAGGGACACTGCTCCTCGGCAAGAGGCTGGATGCCAGGGGCAAGAGGCTTCCAGGTGGGTGACAGGAGCACAAGAGGGGAAAGGTAAAGAGGTCTCCATCACCTCTGGTGACTTTCATCTCACAGGAACCAGCTCCACCCCTCCTAGTTCTCAGGCTGCATTATACATTGTAGCATCGCCCTCCCCTTCCACCCCCGCCCCAGTCAGGCTTGTATGTCCTTCTTGATGGATTTTCACTCATAAAACTCTTAATGTTTGTGCAGATTTCTCCTGCCTTTTGTTCTCTCAGCTGCCCCCAACTGAAGAAATACCGGTGGAAGACTCACACTAGAAGCCTGCCTATCTCCCACCTAAAGCTCTGGTTCCTGTCACCAGAGGGAAACTTTGTTTACTTTTCATGCCATTTCTGCTGTTCTTAATTGAAGCAGTTGGGTTACTCAGTCTTTGCAAGGATCCTCCTCAAGTCCATTTGGTTCCTACTCCCAAAAAAATAAAAGAAAGTGCTTTTTGGTCAGTGCTTTTTATTTCTTAGAGGAGGGGTTCGCTATGAAGTCTGGGCTGGCTTTGAAGTCCTTTTAGTAGTCCAGGCTATCCCTGAATTGGACATCCTCCTGCTTTAGTCTCCAGAGCTAGGACCCTAGGAATGTGCCAGCACCCATGGTTATTTGAAATTAATATTAGGATTATTTGTTTAATGGGTGGGATTGCTTTGGTGTTGCTGGCCAGTTGCAACTGAGAAATGGGATTCCCTTGTGTCTCAGTTACTTTTCTATTGCTGTGATCAAACACTGTGGCCAAAGCAGCTTACCAAAGAAAGCATGTAATTGGGATTTTCCAAGGCCATGATGGCTGAGCAGAGCCAGGAGAGCCGAGGGCCTGGAGACAGAGAGAGCACCTCTAGGAATGGCAAGGGGGCTTCTGAAACCTCAGAGCCCACCCCAGCGGCACACCTCCCCTAAAGCCACTCTTCCTGGTCCTTCTGAACCCGGCCAGTCATTCAACCCGGCTATCATTCTCATTCAAACAACCACAGCTTGCATTCTAGGCAGAGGCAGCCATGGGGGCCGGCTGGCTCTCAGGAGACTCTTTCTCTGCTCCCAGCAATGGTGGGTTTCTGGATTGCTTAGATGCAGGCCAGAGAGCTGTCTCCAAATCTTGACATCAGCCTGCCTGCAAGGGAGGGTGACTGCAGGTTGGGTGGTATCCATTGGAGGCCACAGCTGAAAGGATGTTACTAAATTTGGGTTGGGTGGCGTGGCGAGTGGCTGCAAGCAGGTCCTCCCAGACCCAAGGGCAATTCAGACATTCACTTTCCACAGTCCTCATAGTTGTGTGTTGCTTCAGCGGCTTCATTTCATAGGTGTGTCACAGTCTCCACCACCTCCAGCCCTCATCCCAAGATTCCCTATGAACTGTAGCCCGTGAAAGGCCTTGTGAGTCAGTCTGCACATGGACACAGCCCACAGAGGGGGAGACTTCCCATTGCAGGGAATAAACACCCGGCTGGCTTCTCACTTTGAATACTCTATTATTCTTTGTTGTCCCCTCCCCCTCCTCCTGATGGACCACCTGGAGAGGTCGTTCTGTGTTAACGTTTCAGATGTTCAACTGTGTAAGTTGGAACAGTTAGCCATGCTGAGAGGAGACCAGTATGTGGCCCCCTGGTTGGTGCCTGGATATCCCAAACCTGAAGCCTGCCTGGATCAGACATGAGCCTTTGTCTCCATGCTATGTCAGGTGGCTGGTGGGCAGGTCTGGGTACCAGGAACCCCCTTCCTGTTGCAGCTGTACACATCTGCTCTGCACCTTGGGATCGCCATTCTCATGGCCGCAGTCTTTGAACTTCGATGAGGTGTGTGAAACATCCCTTCGACACATCCTATCTGATATCTTTTGAAATGAAAATCTTTTAGATCAGTTTCAACTCATTCCAAAT
This sequence comes from Psammomys obesus, assembly GCF_907164565.1. Lineage (NCBI taxonomy): Eukaryota > Metazoa > Chordata > Mammalia > Rodentia > Muridae > Psammomys > Psammomys obesus. The sequence continues at coordinate 6,133,371 of NW_026596158.1, read as the reverse complement.
GTCACAAGCACCCTCCAGGCTGAAAACCAATCTTCCCTCCACCCTTGAATTGTTTGAAATGCATGCTGGGTCTATGGGCAGGAAAGCTGGCCCGTGTGTGGAGCTGGGGATTTAGGGTAGGGACTGGTGCTTCTGGGGGCTATGTGGACTGGGCAGCACCTCCTATGTGCAGTATCCAGCATCCTTTGATTCTCCACTAGCTTGATGTTGTCTCTCTGTCTCCCCAGATGCTCCTGTTGTCCAGAGGCCAATCCAAGTCTTGCCTTCCGCAGCAGCTCTTACATTGCATTGTAACCACTTCCTGGTTCTTGGGTGGAGTTGAGAAGAAGATGGGGTACTCTTAACATGTTCTCTTGCTCCGCCATTTTGTACAGATCCCTCTCCTCCCCCTTGCCTGCTCACATTTACCTGTGTGTGTTTGGATTTATTCAGACACACCCCTTGACCCTGGCTGTGGTGCTATCAGCCGCCTTGCAGGCGATTTGGTTAATCGCCTGGTATTGCTCCAATGGAACCTGAAATAAAACCAAAGCAAACCAATGCACAAATCATGTCATATAGATGACAAAAACAAACACCATAAAAAGGGAGAAAAGAATTCAAAATACAGTGACTACTAACTTTTATCTATAAATATGACCAAGGCTATTTTCTGACTCCTTTTTGAAATGAAGAGCTATTGTAAAATGAAGAAAGGGAACTTAAAATAATAGAAATTTAAGGCAAAGTGTGTGTTATTAAAAGTTCGTGATGTTGAAGAGCCAAACTCCTATCCCACTACTGAGATTTAATATGTACTTCACACAAAAGTAAATCATGTAATATTTTCATGGCAGGCATAGAATTTTATGGCTTTTATGACTATCATGGAATTGGGATTCATATTTTATAGACAGCTCTAATAACATCAAGAAACTGCTCTGGGAAAAATGGGGGCTTAGAGGAAGACGAATGATCACTCAGCAGAAGCTAAAATCAAGCGTAATTAAAGCCCAGAGGTAAAGATGTTTCTGTAGTCCAAGGACCCCAGGCAGGCCTAAGCATTCAGCAGGCACCATGGGTGAAGGGTCATTTCAACAAAATAAGGCTCTTATCATGATGGATTATTGATTCTTCCAAATGTCCCTGGTCAGGCAACGAGGACAAGCAGCCCAGCGCAGCCCACCTGGAAATACCTTGGGGAGAATACTCTCAGGGTTGACTCCCTGCATGCCTCCATATCTTCTCCTTGGAGAGCAGTCTCTGCTTTCCCAGGGAGCAGATGCAGCTCTAGAGGGAGACTCCTGGGACTTTTTCACCCTCCCCCTTCATCTCAGGCAGCCAGCTACAGTATCTGCAGCTGGACCATCTGAGAAATTATGAGGCAGTCTGAAGTAATCTCGCAGTACCCATCAGTTACCGGGTACCTTGCTGAGTTTAGCAAAGATTTCTACCTATGAGGGAGAGAGCTGAAGGGCACCTCTCTCTCTTCTCTCTCTCTTTCTCTCTCTCTATCTTTCCTCTAGGTACAAGGTCTTTTAGTGCTGTTCTAGGTTGGTAAGTACAGGCAGGACCAATCAGCCTTGGTGAATTAAAGCTGAGATCTGATTCTCTATTTAATTGTCTTCCCTGTGCTACAGAGTGGACCATGGCACTCATTCGTGGGACAGGCTGACATAGTCTGTCCACCAAATGGCCCATGTATCCCTGTCATCCATCTCACTGCTCTTCCACAATCACAGGATAGCCAGGGACCCCCAGTTTTCTTAAACTCGGCCCTCTCCTGCAGACACAGGGTAAGCACTGGGCACTCCAATAATGACTTGTGAATGACCACCCGCATCCGTCTCCACCACCCGTCATTTTCTGACCATTCTCAGGATATATTCCAAACTGTCTGGAAGCCTAGGTTTTGTTTTTGTTTTCTTTGTACTACTTGCACCGACTTTGACCAGCTTTGTTACTATGCGACCTCCGGCTGCTGCTGAGATTTGCCAAGTTACCTGTTAGAAGAAGACGGACACCAAGTTCTCCTTCTCTGGGAAACCGTGAGCACAAAAGTTTAGCAAAAGACCACGCTTCCTGTAAATTGTAAAGCGCCATGTGCAAGAGGAGCCTAAACAAAATTCCTGAGGTAACAATGCCTCCTCCCAGGTCACGTGACCCACTCAGGCAGGCACAAACCAAGCAGTGGGATGTTAGCAGAGCCTCACCTGGCATTTCAGTCTCCCTACACTATGTGAAATGTGACTCCCATGAGCTCTGCTCCGCATCACTGAATGGTATTTTGCGGCAGTATTTCTTCTGCTCCATTCTCAGAAATGTCCGAGCTCTGCCTCTAACAGCTTCGGTAGAGGGATGCTCACGAGGAAGAATCCCCTCTGAGGGGCTGACAGCAGTGGTCCTTCTTCTCCAAGCTAGATCTTGGCCCGTCTTCCCTTGCGGCACTCCGGTGAGGCCCAACCTCCCCATAGCCCTGGTATGAGGCTATGATGAATGAGAGGGAGCTCTCTCTGCAGAAACGGTACACAAAGGACAGAGATAGCCTATGTTCTCAGGGCCTAGAAGATCATTCATCCCTCTTGTCAGAACCTGGCAGACTAGAACCCTGGCTAGAGCTTAGGAATGATCAAAGGTCCTGCAGCCCACCGCCCCTAGGGAAGACCCTCTGCAGGACACACCCCTGGGCCTCTGCCTTACCTAATCTTGTTCTTTTTTTCTGTGGATGTTTGGAATGGAACCCAGGTCTTGCCCACTCCAGGCAAATGTCCCACCACCAAGGAGTCAGCCTAACCTTTGGCTCTTTCTATATGGCAGAACTGCTTTCAAATGCTGCCTAAAGGCTGTGACCCTTTAAGATCCTCCTTAAGGTCATTTCCGTTCTCATCAAACGGCTTTGATAAAATATTCAGCCACGGCCTCCTTTCCATTTGACTCTTAACTTGATAAGGCATAATTTGCAATTGATTATTGCTCAGACATTTCTGGCACTGCATGATGACCTGGTCATACATCTCACTCACTCTCTGCCAGTTCAGAGTGTATGGGTGTGGGTTCTCTGACCTTTGACCTTTCTAAGGGGCAACTATGAGGTCATTTGGGCTATTAGGAATCACAGCACCGTAGTCCCCAGCTGACAGAGATATACATAAATGCACAAAGTCTTAAATTGAGGTTTTGTTTTGTTGTTTTTTTTTCCTACTCTTGGTAAGACACAGGTATTTTTCAGAGTTGGAAAATGTTTTGAATGAATGAGCTTCGTATATATATGTTTTTAATGTGATTTTCCTGTATTTATTTGGGTGATCACAATTTATGCCAAGTGAAAAGGTTACGAGTCTTGGAAACTGAATTACCCCATCTATTTGTAGACATGATACAGTGCAGAGCAACAGAGGGCTCATCCTCTTTGCTCTGCCCCTGACCTCACCCCCGAGCCTGGAGGTGGGCATCTCAGTGCCAGTCAGGGCCAGAGTGAGCACTGCCTTCACAGACAGGGTCTGAAGTCCTTGAGGCTCACATGGGTCTCCATCCCTCACTCGTTACCTCAATAGATATTTTATTATCTTTGATGTTGTTTGAGACAGGATATTTCTGTGCACCCAGGACTACCTATTTTCATAAGAATCATTCACACGCAGGATCCTGTTCTTCCTCAGAGGCCATTCTCCTAGGCTTGGGCTCCTGTCTGTTCTTCTTGAGGGTTCATCAGAGGCATCACTCCTTGGCAGTTCATCACTACACTTCAGCCTGAAGACTCATTTTGAATGGAGTTATTTCCTCAAAACCACTTAACGTCCCTGACAGGCCCGCTACATAAAAGAGGAAGCCAGGAAGCCCAGAGAAAGATGTCATGGCTTGCTGGTGGTGGAGCCTGCTAAATGTGGCATGGCCCATGCCAGTCACTCTCCCTGCCTTTGACAGGCCCATTTTCTTAGGGCTTCTGGTTGACACTGAACAACCTTCCAGCTCTGAGGAAATGCTCTGCTGGAGGAGAAATAGCTCAGGAGACACTTGGCTGAGGAAGACTGAGGGTAAGACTTCCCTCTGCACCCCAGGTCATACCCTGCCCCTTGTTTGTGTCCATGAATCAGGGCCCTGCCAAGCCTCCATTTGCATTGACTGTTCCCAGGCCAGGGCCTTTTGGCTTGTCTCGCCATCACTTCCATATTACCCGGGAGTAACTGGATATTGGCAACCAATTATGGGATTTTTCACATCAGCTTCATCAGTGCCTCTTAGACAACTGAGCCGGAGTCTCTTTTCGACGAAGGGGGAAATTATAAAAATTTGCATTAATGTCCTGTGAGACACGGAAAGCCCTGAACCTGGCGGGATGAAGAAAAGGAGAAAGGAGACAGTAGCTTAGCCCTTGGTTCCAGGGGCGCCAGCCTCCTTGACGCCTGCTTACAACTGACAGCCCCCCTCTTCCCCCCGTATCCTTCCCTGCCCCTTTTATTTGTCCTTTCTTTGTTCCTATTAGAAGAAGGGTGACTCTGATTCTGGGACCGGAGGAGGCTTTCTGCAGTGACCACGTAGACACTGGGTCTCTTAGCACAAAGACTGACTTCAAAGCACATAACATCTTACTGGCTGCAGGGGAGGGCGGGGGCAGGGGGAGGAAGAGATGGGAGCTGAGAACACAGCTGGAGCTGACATTACCGTACTGACTGTGCTGTCCCCAAGCGTGCCATGGGGCTCACTACATGTATTCATTATTTCCTTCCTCACTGGAACAAAATAACTGGCCAGAGCATCCAGAATAAGGAGGGGATTATTTTGGCTCATGGCTCAAGGGGGACAGTCCATCATTTTGGAAAGTGTGGCAGCCTGAGAGGCTTCTCTGAGAGTGGGAGTTTGCAGCCTGGCCTGTTCACACTTTGAAGCCCAGGAAACTGTGAACAGGGCCAGTAGTGGAACCTGGTTCTTAGGGCCTAAACCTTGTGGCCTACATCAGCCAGCTAGGGCCTATGACTACTGCAACCTCCCAACATAACACCACAGGCTGGGGACCAAGTGTTCAAGCACAGGGACCTTCTAATTCAGACCGTAACAACAGAGACAGTTCCACATGCCTCTGATTTACTGTTTCTCTTTTCTGGGGTTTCCCCTGTTTAGGAAAGGGTGTCAGGCTAGCAACAAAAGCCAGGAGCTATTAGAAAGACATTTCTGCTTGTTCCTCTCAGTGACACAGCCCCAAGGCCTGCTCTGAGAGGATTGACCCAACTGCCCACTGTGGTACCCTATTCCACCCTAACTGAACATTTCCAGATTTATACCCTCCCCTAACTCAGTTCCTCTCCTACTCAGTCAGTGTCTCCCTGGGTCCGCCCCTGCCTCAAATCTACTACTTGTCCCCATGCATGCCCAGGAGGGTTTATCCTTGAGAAATCTACAATAAGGCAGCCACAATTGTCAGGTGCATGATATCCATACGTGAGGGGAAAATGGATGGATTGTTATGAACTCCATCTTCATGGGTTTTCAGCCTTGCAATGGCAGGGCAACTTCAGCTCTGAAGGGCAAGGGCACTGTCAGCTGCTCTCCTGCTACCAAGCCCAGGAGCTGTGCTCTCCTGGAGCCCTCTGTACGTGCTTACGTGTGCTGGGTGGTGGGCAATCTGATTGATCTGGTGTGTCTGGGCTGAGGAGGGGAGTGGAGCACCTCTCCCTGGGAAGGATTTTCAGCTCATTTCACAGATGAAATCAATCAGATCTAAACTGCATTCACAGTGGCCATGAGAAGCAAACCTGAACAGCAGGGGGTCAAAAGGGAGACTTCCTTGCTCCCTGCCCGTCTGGCTCTTACCTTGGCAGTGGGGGCCACAGGTTCTTGGGCTGTGAGGAAGCATAGTTGCCTTCAACTAGGTGCTGCTGCAGAGGCCAGTCTGCTTGCCAGAACAATGAGCATCACGGTGGCTCGCTAAGGGGAGTCAGGTTGGGAAGATGGCTCCACCAGCAAAGGTGGAAGGGGCAGATCCTAAATCAGGCCAATATTCATTTCTTTTGTTTCCTGGCTGTTGCTGGCTAAGCATTAGGATAGGGAGAGGGCACAAGAACACTAACCGACAATGTGGAGGCTCTCTTTGCTTTCCTAGGTAACTTGGAGTGGTAAGAATCTGTAATAGGAATTGCAGAGCTGAATGGCCTTTCCTGGAAACAGCTTTGATGAAGAGACTGAAGTCTTTGGTATTTGAGTGGTAGGGTGTCTCAGTTTGCCTTCTATTGCTGTAATAAATACCATAGAGTAAAGCCACTTGGGGAGGAAAGGGTGTATTTGGCTTACACATCCCAGGTACCAAGCCATTATTAAAGGAAGTCAGGGCAGAAACCTGGAGGCAGGAACTGAAGCAGAGGTCATAGAGGAACACTGCTTACTGGCTTGAATCCTATGGCAGTCCCAGCCCTCCTTCTTATATAGTTCAGCACGACTTGCAAAGGGGTAGCACTGCCCATAGCGGGTAGGCTGGGCCTTCTTCGCAGATGATTGTAGCCTGTGTCAAGTTGACAAAAATGTATTCAGCACAGAGTAGGTTTCTCTGTCTTCTGGCTGTCCTCGATGAGCAGAAGTTGGGACATTAATCTTTCTCCAGGGGGCTAGGGCTCAACTCTGCATGCCAAGAACGCCATAAACGCAGGGAGGCCCTGGGTTTACCATTGCCTCTTCAGATCCCTGCCTCAGCTCTCAGCATTGTCCACCCTAGAGCGCACATGTGTGGATGGCATCCTTTCCCCTGAAGCTCTGTAACTCTGGGGCTCAGACTGAGAAACTGATGTGAAAAACAGACATTTGAGATCCCTGGCAACACGAAGATGATCGCCTTCTTAGATTTGTTGACTCTTTAGAGCTTCCTTACAGATGGCTGCTCTTCACCATTTCTTTACAGTTCCAGGTAGGCTAATAGGAAAGGCTTCCTCAACAAGTAAACAACAGAGCTCTGTAAATTAAACTGTGACAATACAAAATCAGTGATCTTAAGAGAAGCAGGCCAGTATCTTCAGGATACATTTGGACCAGCTTAAGTGGTAGTCACATGACCTAATTACAGCCAGTCAAAATGCACCAATCTGTATGAGTGAAAGGGAGGCCAGATCTAAGCATGGACATTATGTCTTTCTTTCTTTCTTTCTTTCTTTCTTTCTTTCTTTCTTTCTTTCTTTCTT
>NW_026596158.1:6106305-6126219 GCF_907164565.1 Psammomys obesus | reverse complement strand
CTTTCTTTCTTTCTTTCTTTCTTTCTTTCTTTCTTTCTTTCTTTCTTCTTCCTTTCTGTCTTCTTTTTCCTTTTTAAATGAACTTTATTATTAAAAAATGACTTGCAAATAAATAAAAAACATCATACAACAAAACTAACCTGACACCAAATCTACACAACCCAATGAAACTTCATACACTCCGAACAGGAATGCAGAATGGAAGCTGTAGAGTACCACATTACCCTTTACCTTTAAATACATTTTATGCACTTATTCACCACTAGAAGCAAATAACTCATGACCAAATTAGAACTAGATAAGCAATCAGCTTTGTATCCTCTTTCATATCTCGTGTCCATCACTGTTTTCATTCTTTTCTCATCTCCTTATAGTTAGCCTTCCTTGTTCTCTTTAGTTCATGGTGCTCTGTACTTACATATAGATTTGCTTATACATGTTATTGGCTAAATTCCTCAAGTGAGCAAGAACATGTGAATTTTTATTTCTGAGACTGTGTGACCTCACTTAATATCTATACATTCAAAGTCTATCATTTTTTTCTGTTCAATTTTAAGTTCATTTTTCTTTAGAACTGAATATTATCCATATATATTACATATACATATATAATATGCACATACATACCAAATTTTCATTATCCATCTGTTGATGAGCAACTAGGTTGATTCATACAAGCTCATAAACCTCTCTTTTGGTGTAAGTCAGTGTTAGTTCCTTTTCTGTGACAAGACCCCTGGCAAAATCAACTTCAGGGGGAAAGTGTTAGCTGTGGTTTAGAGGTTTAAATTCACCCTGAAGGTAAATTTGTGGCCCAGTAGTGATAGCTATGCTCAGGGACAACTGACCCTGAAGGTGACTAGGAAGCAGAGAATGAGGTTGGAACCAGGTCAAGGTTTAATCTTCAAAAACCCACCCCTAGCAACATGCTTCTGTCCCCAGGTTCCCTTCTAAATACATGACCAACTAGGAGCCAAGTGCTCAAAACAGGAGACCATGGAGAAATTTCAGGTTCAAACTACTACTGCCAGCTAGTTTTTAAATACACTTGTATTTGTAAATGGTTTGAGGACAGATAGCATCTGTTCAAGGGTAGCCCACGATATTGCAGTTGTACCTTCAGAAAAATCCATCGTATTCTGTTCAGTCCAACAAGTGCTTCTTGGGATTTCTTTCCATCTTTGTCCTAGAAGCTAAGGAAACAAATCGGATCCAGAATTTAAGGAGCTTAGAGAGAAGAGTGGAAAACACACCCTGAGTCACCTCCCAGCAAAGGTTTCAGATATATTGTTAAAGGAGTGCATGCAAATGTACACATTAATTAATACATGCTAATTAGACGTTGGAAGCAATATGGTGTGGAAACACAGAGAGGCGAGAGATGAATTCTGACTGCAAATACCTGCAAAGGATTCAGAAGAGGAGGGGTATCGAATGTTGGCTTTTGTCAGATGGGTAGGACTTGAGAATGAAGAAGTCAATGAATTAACACAGTGTCACACATATTTATATTACCTCTCACATGCCTGAGTTCCATGTACATCACTGGTAATAAAAGACTGAGGGGACCATAGGCATAGGGACCATATCTTTTCCAGGCTTCCAATTCTAATCTAGTTGGAGAGATAATGTCTGCTGGTAACTCAGAGCGGGGAGGGTCACCTAAGGGAGATTGCCTAACAAGTAGGCATTGCGGTCTGGGTGAGAATATCCCATGAAGGCTCTGGTAATGATTGGGGGTGGATAAGGATGTATACCCTTGCTCAGAAGGACTACACCACTGGGGGTAAGATTTAAGTTTTCAAAGCCTAGGGTTCTACTCAGTTCACTTTCTTTGCTTTCTGCTTACACTTAAAGATGTGGACACTCACCTTCCTGCTCTAGTTGGTTTGACTCCACTCAGCCAAAATGAATGCTATCATCTGGTACTGTAAGCCCACGTAAACCCCTCTTTCTATAAGATGCCTTGGTCATGGGGTTTTACTAAAGCAAATTGACTACATGCTTTAATTTTTTTTTGAAAAGTTATACATGGGGAGAGAGAGAGAGAGAGAGAGAGAGAGAGAGAGAGAGAGAGAGAGCTCTTTAAGAGGCGAGCCAGAGAAGAAGGTTCTTCTAAGAATGAAGAACCTTAGGCAATATTTAGAACTAGAGAAGTGAAGGATAGATAAATAACTTCAGCCAAGAGCTATTCACTTCCTCAGTGAGGAAGGAAGTGGAGAGTTAAGGCTTGGAGAGGCTTTGGTGTTGGGTTTCAGATTTGTGATGGTATTTAACAAGGGTGGAAATATTCTAAAGGTTGTGACCATGACCATGGTGTTGATTCATCTGGCCAGAAGATGAGTTACTAGGGGAAGGGCATGGTTTTGCCAGCAGGTTCAGGACCAAGGAGCTGCTACAATGCCAGTCCTGCTCTTGACTGGTGGCAGCAAGCTCTGGCATGCGCTGGATGGAGAATGTGCCTTTCAGTGCTTCTGGTCCCACAGCCTATAAAAGAAGAAAGGATTATTTCTTTCTATTCAAGATCATTCTGGAGAAGAAAGCTGTCTGGTCTAACTTGAGTCTTGTGACTATATGATGAACAGTAGATATCAGGATGGATGGTTGTCATAACTACCCTCAGCAAGGACCAGCAACTGGAGACGAGAGCAGTTTATTACCAGGAAAAAAAAGGCATCCCTCTCTCTGAAGTAGCACATTCTGCACTCCACTAAGAGAGATTTTTATGTATCTGAATCCCTCTGGCTTGAGTGTTTCATAGCCCTGGGCATGGCCTGGAGGGACCATTTGAGTCCTGAAGAAGGCTGTTAGAGGAGGAATAAAGAGCCGGAGAAGTGTGGGAGAGGCCGCAATAGTGACCAAAAGGATCCAGCATGTGGCAGCCTTGGCCTCACTCCCACACAACACCTAGGCTATGCCAAATCCCATGACATGGCTGAAGCTGGGAATCTTGAGTTCCACAGCAGACTCCTCTTGGGTGCCTTGTTCAAACCCTGAGTGTGCTATTAATTCTGCCTTTTGCTCGCAGCATTCAGCACACCACTGACAGTCAGAAGATGGACTGACGTCCTCTTGTTCCTCTCTGTTCAGTGTCTTATAATATGACCTGTATGTTATATATTCCATTTACGGTGTGCACGGTGGGGGTGGGGAAGGGAATTGAGATTTAACAAGCCAATGTCTATCTCATCCCCCATGAGGCAAGTGGCCATGGAGAAAATAACACTGTTTAAAGAGTGGGAAATGTTTACTCACTTGGATCTCCGGGCTAAAACATCTTACCACACACCAGCTGGAATCATCCCTTCACTGTGAGGTAACAGCAATTAGGCCTGCACCCCCAGCTCTGGTCCCGCAGCTGGGCTGACAGACACGTCAGATTAATACATCAGCAGGTATGGAAGCGCAGTTAGAATTTGACTGAGGTACTTCTAGCCTGAGAAAGGGAACGATTTATCAATGCAAACTTAATAACATCTATTTGAATCTAACTAAAAATCAATATTTCATTACCAAATTGTTAGTGAGAATGAAGAAAAATTGCGGAAGTCGGGCAGTTTGGTGCTGGGGAAGCGTCAGGAGTTCAATGTGAAGACGGGATGATTCATGAGGCCATACCAGAGTAAGGGTGAGGGAGGACGAGTGGAGGAAACTCGGAGGGGGCCCCTCGCTCATGACCTTGGCCATGAGGAGGGGGGGTACACAAGAAAATGAGAGTGACTGTCAGTTCCCTTCAGGGATGGCGCCCTCCATAAATCACAGGAAGCCAGCCCTGGGAGAGAAGAGGAGAAGGGCCTGGGCTGGAGGAGGAGATGAGGGCTGGGCATCAGGGGGAGGAAACAACTTAACTCTTTGCATTCTGGCAACTACTTAGTCCCCACCTTGACTTTGGTCCACAGGAAACACTGCCAGAGAAGACTAGATGGATTCACTGTAGACAGGTCTTGCCAAATCAAGAATCAACTAGAGACATTATGAAAGGCTGTCACTCACCCCATATAACCAAACTCACACCTCCACTCCCATCAGAAAACCAGGAATGTGTCTTTAGTGAATCAAGTAAGTCAGCTGTTTGGGAGATCTACTGAGGCAAAGATTTTCAGCCCATGATGTGAAAACACTGTGCAGTGGAACTGCTGGAGTCAAGCTGCTAGCTCAATATACAGTCAAAAATTTGTTCCCGAATCGGAGTTATAAGTGAAACCTAAGGCTTCAGTTGTTCTTTGCTTTTATTGTGGGTCCCACTCTTCCTTGTGCTTGGCTTCAAGTGCTTGGCCATGTTTTGTTGTGGCAAGACTACGTGTATGTCCTTTATCAAGGAATAAGGGTGAATCACATGAGCTGGGCTCCTCTCTGAGGGAATCCCCACAAGATCACTTCTGGCCTCTGCTTCTTGATTCACCAAACAGCAGAGTATGACCACCCGCAGCTCTTTGGGTAGAGACTGCTTTTGGGGAATTGAGAAGACAAATGTGTTTGGCCTTAGGAGCTGAAGTGGCAGCCACAATTTTAGAGTTACTTTCTTTTAAAAGTTGGGGTTAACTCCTTGGTTCCAAAAGAAAACAAAATGTTTGGACAAAATGTAGGAATGCATTTTTTTTTAACTTAAAAGTCGTTCTATAGTGAAACCAGTCTGCAAGGGAGCCAAGGAGTTAAAGTGGTGAAGCAGATTGGATAAAAACTAGTGTACAAAGAAAGGGGCGGTAGATTCTTCCACATTAGGCCTTGATGGGCTTAACTGCACTCTCAACTATTGCCATCCCGATTCCTGGAGAAAGCCAACTTTGGGGAGAAACCAACTTCTATGACCTTTTCCCCAAGACTGGCCATTGGGAATTTCTCCCTGTCTATGACTGGTGTCTCGGAGTTACCTACACTTGCCACCTTGGCAGAGTCTGTGTGCCCCACTCTTCTAGCCAGACACTGCTGATGTCCCAGGCACACACTTCCACCGGATGTTCTTCTAAGCTGTCCAATGAACATCCTCATTCACAGCCCTAGGAAGGATATACTATTTATTACTGGGACTGACAATGTAACTGGGAAGGAACCAGGATCACAGAAGTCAGGTGACTTGCTCCAGCTCAGATAGGAAGTGACATGACAACACTAGATCAGAACTTTAATTCACCTTGGAGCACATTGTCTTCCTGACCCCATGTGCAAGGCTGTTGCAGGGTTTGAGGCTGTTGGTTCTTCTGTAGCAATGTCCTTGCTGCATCTGAGCATCTCTTAGTACTGTCCCGAGTCAGCAGAACTTTGATCGGTCAGCTGGTAGCCCAGTTGGTACCAGGAGCTCACGTTGTTGAAACTCTACAATCAGCTTGCACACAGGTCATAGGGAACCAGGTTACAAATTGTTTTTGAAAACCTTTAGGTTTTGATAATATTTTCTCCCAAACTTTAATAATGAGGAAGGGAGACAAGGAAAAGAGAGTTAAATCCTTGCAGGCACCACAGTGCCACTTTGTGCGTATCTTAACAAGTGAGTCACCTGCGCACCTTGGAAGTACCAAGAAACCTTCAAATTAAAGTGTGTGCCCAGGGTCATTTGGAAGAAACTAACTTCTATGACCTTTTCCCCAAGACTGGCCATTGGGAAATTCTCCATGTTGATGACTGGTGTCTCGGGGTCACCTACACTTACCACTTTGACAGAGTCTGAGCACGCAAATTAGAGCCATGTCCACTAGTCAGGAGGAATACAACATTGTTTCTGTGAGTCTTTCACCCAAACTTCAAGGATCTGATACATTTTCAAGATGGTGGCAGTTCTCTGTCTACATATGTACAGTGAGAGGGCCCCATGGGGAGTCACTTCCATTCTCTCCAAGGACCATGGCTATGGGCAGACCACAGGGAATGGTAATGACTGGTCCTGTTATTGAGAAATGGCACCTCAACTGCCAAGGGCTGCTCCTGGTGAAGATCAGTGGCAGACCTCCTATCTGCAACAGTGTCCCAGCTTGCTGGCAAAACACTAATGATTTCAGAGTGGACAAGGGGAGGTGATGCAATAGCCCTCAGTCACATGCTTCAGCTCCCATCTGTCTCATGTGTATAACGGGCCACACTAATGGCAGGGGCTCCACCCAGAGCATGTGTATGAGGTCACACTGTATACCCTGTGGGTCATACTGCAACCCATCAGACTGGCCTGGGTGTTGAGGGAAGGAGACTTTGGGGGAAACTTGACTTTGTCCAAGCTTATGAGCAACTGTTTGTCAATGGCACTCTCTGTCACTCATCACTCGCCAGGGGACATTTGGGTTAAGGGCTTTCATTAGAAAATGCCACGGTTCCTGGATTTTTCAGACTTCAGAGAAAATTCTGAGGTGTGTGTGTGTGGGGGGGTTTCAGGGGATTGTCTAACTGCTGGTAAAATCCAAGTTTAGAATTCTCTAGATAAATACTTAGACATGCTAGGGAATATTTAGTGCATTGAGTATTGCTGAGGAAAAAAAACACTTGAACTTGAAACTCCCTGAGTGTTGACCTGACAAGAATTCCATATGGAAAAAAGATGGTTTTCCTGTAGCTACTTGATACATTGTGAAGTTATCAGAAATCAAATCATATGATCCACAAAAGGAAAGTTCTTATCCCATGTCCTGGAACAAAGTAAGTGACCAACTCGGAATGGCCATCATCATTTCTTCATTTCTATCAAAAGCCACACCTACAAATCCATATTTTCCCTATTATCATTACTTCGAGTCATTTCCAAAGTTTGGAGATATATGTGTACACACACACACACACACACTCACGTTCCTCACACAACCATGCTTCAAAGCCTCACTTTGTGGTTGCAGTGTTTCCTTCTAAATGGGTCTCTTGTTTAAGAAGAGATGTGTTTAATTTCCAGGTACTGTAATAAGTGCCTGAGCTAAATCGTCTAACAAACAGAGAAGATTTACTTGAACTCATAGTGTTGGGGGTTCCAGCTATGAGTCATTGTTCCCATTGATTTTGAACCATTTGGATTATGATGAACCAAATTGTGAAATTATAAGTCACACGTGATTATAAGCAGAGGGAAGATAAACAGTAGAAGGGGGCAAATAAAGAAAGATGTATGTACCTCAATACACCTTTGAAGAACTGATTCTAAAATAGGTGACTAGTTCAGATAACTATTAAAATTTAAAAAGAAAGAGTTCATTAAAATCCAAGGTTAAAAATCAAAAGATGTAACTAAATGTGGGCTGAGTTGGTTTTGTAACCCACAGAGAGAATTTACTTTTAGTGAATTTAAAGCAGATTTTCAAGTGGGTTATACTGTTAAGGCACCAACTACCTGCATCTGTGCTGTGTGGTACCATATTGTCAGTGACATTGTCATTCAGAGATTTATCTTACATTCACAAAAAGTAGGACAGAGCCATGAAACAACTATGTTAATGTCATTAGAAGATTACCAGCATGAGAAAAGAGAGGCAAATCAAAATTCAATCTCAGCTTAAATTGAGAATGTCAATTTGAGTTTGTGGCATATTTTCTCTTGGGGATTTAGAGATTTTATTTTTATTTTTTTAAATGTGTTCATTGAAAGGGACTGCCTGGAGACAGTGGCCAGCCCCCTGGTGCTGAGGATTCCTAGTGACAGACTGTATGTAGTCTCTAAATGTTGTTTCCCACCACAAGGAAGCTGGGGTTCCTGGAAACATAATTTAGGCCAGATACATGCCCAGGGCTGTAAAATAGCTTATCATATTAGAGAGTTCTCAGAGATGACTGGCATGTTGGCAAGAGACTGTAAGAACCAACTCAAGGTGAGAGTGTGGCTCAGTGGTAGAGTACCTGCCTAGAATCCCCCAGTGAGAGATTATGGGTGTGGCTCAGTGATAGAGCACCTGCTCAGAATCCCCCAGTAAGGGGCTGTGGCTGTGGCTCAGTGGTAGAGCACTTGAAGACCAAAGACTGAAGCTTGTTCTCTCCCTTCACCTGTCTGTGACGGTTTGGTTTTTTTTTCAAGTCAATGGATGTGTTTAACGAGTATGCAGGAGTACCATCTTGAAGCTGACTGAGAAAGACACATACAAAAGGAATGCATTTAGGGGCAAAAGCTTTGTCCCAGTGAGTAGGGATCCCACAGACTCTTCTCTTTCAAAAATTGGGGTTCTGTAAGATGAAGTAGCTACCCCATCTCAGTTTCCTCTTCCTGTTCTTGTATAAGAAGCTATCTTTACAACAGAGAACAAAGGCTACAGAGGAAACCTAAGGCCCAGATGGGTTTTCTGTCCCCCTCCATCAGGATAGGAGTGGTTAACCTGTCTTACAGCCAAATTTACATATGATCTAGCCTTTGCCTTGAGGTTGCTAAAAATTACAGGCAATATGTATTCCTGTAAATATTTATTAAATATTTACTGTGAACAGTAAAAATGTTTCTTTGCTTATACCCATGCCCTTATTTACTTTGGAATGTGGGGAAACTGAGGCACTTGGTAAGCCATACCCTGTAACAATATGAGCTTCTGTACTTGTCAGACTTCCACGGACGACATAGTTTGTCTGACCGAATCCCATCCTCTGGGGACATACAAACCAGGGAGAAAGAGGCTAGGCAAGGAGCAAAGAAAGAGGGGGGGTGTGTTGTACTGTGGGGGAGACCCTGACACTCAGCTTGGCTGGACATCTGCTTCAAAGGGTCAGCTGACCTGGCAGTAGCCACCTCCATAGGGTCTGGCCCCTCCTGAATATCTCACAGTCACAGAATGAACTGGAGTTTTAGGATATTTTTTCATTCTTCTTTCTCATGTGTAAGTATGTAAACGTGTGTGTGCACATGTGTCTGTAGCCAAAGTTACTGCTGAGATTCTTCTCCCATCACTCTTCTGCTTTATTCTTTGAGTCGGGGTTTCTCGGTCAAACCCAGAGCCTATCATATCAGTTAGTATTGATAGCCATGCTCCCCAAATCTCCTGTTTGCCTTTGACATTGGGATTATAGGAGGGCCACCACACCTACCTGGCATTTATATGAACTCAGGGGATCCAATGAACTCTGGTTCTGATCCTGTGGCTTGTGTGTCAAGCGGTTTAACTGTTGAGCTGTCCCTATAGCTTGGAGTCTCTCTTGGTCTGTTTCTCATTTTCTTCCCCTTTTAAAATAACATTTCAAAGAAAATTTATTGAGAATTTCATAATGCATATATAATGTTTTTACCAAAGCATTCCCAATACTCTTCCTGCTTTTTTTTTTCCATTTTCTCATTTTGCCCACATTTTCTCCCAATTTTGTATGCTCTTCATTTATTTTTATCTTATGTGTCTGAGTGATTTGCCTGTATGTATGTCCAAGTACAAGTGCATGCAGTGCCCAGTGAGGTCAAAAGAGGGCATCTGATTCCCTAGAACTCTGAGCTAACACGTGGATGCTGGGAACCAAACCTGTGTCCTCTGTGGAAATGGCAAGGGTTCTTATTACTCTCTTAAACAAAACGAACCCCACCAAGTCCACTTACAGTGGCTTCTGCATAGGTGTGGGACTGTCTGCTGGAGTGAATAGCCTTTCAGGCGCTGCATCCATGAAGAAAACTGACTCTCCCTTAGCAGTCCTCAGTTGGGGATGGGTCTTCAGAAGCCCTTCCCCAGTCCATGCTGGGATTTTGGCTGGCTTGCTCTTGTGTATGTTTTGTGCATGCAGCTTCCCTGCTGTGTGCAGCAAATCTTGTCTGATGCAGACATCCACTGTTTCCGGCTCTAACAGCCTTTCAATCTTTCTGTTCCATCTTCTGTAATGATCTCTGAGTTTTGGTGGCAGGGGTGTGATGTGGCATTTTAAAAATTGTTATTTATCTATTGGTGCTGGGGCTGCAACTGCGTTTCTTTTGCATGTAACTGAGAAGGCAGGTGGAGAGGAACATGCTGATGTCATGAGATATTTGCATGGGTGCTCTCATTAAATTCAAACTTGGAAAATTATCTTTGGAATAGGAGGTGAAGCTGGGCATTTGGGTCAATGGCAGACTGCTTGGCTAGCTTGAAGGAGCCTCTAGCTTCCTTGCCAGTACTGACAGAGAGGGGAGGGTGGTTTGGATCTCTGCATAAAGGATTCTTACCCCACAGGGACACTTCAATCCAATTAAGGTGTTTGTAGCTCTTTGTCTGAGTGTCTGACTATAGGTTCAGGTTGCTGTATTTAGGATAAGTGCAACTTAAGAGTCTTGTCCTCTCCCAGGAAGAGTTCACAGACTACTATAACTGAGAAGACAGATCCACATATAGTAGATTTTCAGATGGTTGGTATCCACAGCCAATGGGTTGCACATTGTGAAAACTTAGTGAAATCCTAGTATGTGTGTGTGTGTGTGGAGGGGGTGATTTTGCAAGCAGCCATGTACCCCGCACTATGTCCTGTAAGATCTTTTTTCCAAGCCACCAGTTTAGCCAAGGACATCATTCTGTGGCTTGTGACATATAAAGTGGCTATGGTCTCCATTTCCTCTTGCTGTGAGTTGTGGTTAAAACATTCAACAGTGATCAATAAAGAACTATGTGTATGTTTGCTCCTTGGTTCTCAAGGACACACTCTGTCTTTAAACTTCACCTGTTTTTAGAGGAATCTCTGCTGGGAAAAGGGAAATAAAACACCCTTGCAACAGATGGGTTTTGTAGAGGTCCACCATGCCCTTGCTAACTGAAGCTAAGACTGGGATCTGTTGTCACTGCATGATGGCTTCGGTCAAGAGCCTAGACTCCCACTATGGAAGGTGTCCCATTGTGTTCTGTGTTTAGGATGTATCTCATGTCCAGAAATGGCTTACAGTAGGGACAACATAATATAACCTTTTCTTTCACCATAACAGAACTCCTGACCCAGAGAAATTAAAGGCATTAAAGACATATTTTTGCTTCTTTGTTCTGGAGGCTGAAAATCTGAGAGCAGGTGCTGAGGAGGGTTTCATAGTTGCTTCCACACCATGGTGGAGAGAAAACTAGGGTTACTTAAGGGAATACATTAATCTGTCTGCAAAGGCTCCACCCCCCCACAGCTTAATCACTTCCCAACAGCCTGGGACCAAGCCTCAACACAAGTTGTGATAGAGACCAACCCTTTTCTAACTGTAATGTCAGGTAAGGTGTTAGTTGAAGTGATAAAAGTCCCTGTTCTTCCTGGCGTCATATGCCCAACTTTGAAGATGCAAAAATCTGAACTGGAGGGAGAGGGAGGAAGGGTGAGACTAGGAGGACAGGAAGGAGTGGACTATGATCGGGCTATAAATTGAATAAATAAATAAATAAATAAATAAATAAATAAATAAATAGGTAGATAAATAAATAAATATAACTTACAGAAACAGCTGAATTGGGTCTCCACCAACAAAACTGGGAACTATGGCACACGTTGAAGAAGTGGGCAGAGCAGAAGTTAGAGGCCAGTTCTCTTCTTGGATCCATGCAGAAGTGGAGGACAGTTTGCTCACTTGCGGTACTGATATGCAGGTCTGGATCCTTCGTGTATCCAGGCTGGAGCCTACGTCCCTCAGTGCTGAGACCATGGCAGAACTGAAACAGCCCTCCAGGTGGCCCGAAGAGAGTGATCCCTTCTATACACCATCCATCCTCCCTTCCCAACCATGCATGGTCAGCACTGAGGCGACTCTGAATGTGATATTACCGAGCTGGGGCTTTGTTTTATATAACAGAAGTGAATAAGGGGTGAAAAGTGAGAAAGAAAATTAAGATACTGGGAGCCTGGGCTTTCCAGTTCTTATCTTCTTCACTGCCCTTCTGGTTGCAACAGGAATTTACTGGGAAATGTGAATGTGAGGACTTAAGCTGCTCATTTTCTACTATGGGACCTTCCCCAGACAAAGAAGGGGATGTCTCAGGGAGGAGTCTCTATATGGCATGATGGTTCTTCCTCCATCTTGCTGTGTGCAAATTGGCTTCTGCTTCTTCCTGTGATGCTTACTGTCAAGACTGCCACGGGTTATCATGGACCATTTTAATGTCCTCGGAGGGTGCACAACTGTCTTTGCGTTTACAAACAGGCCACAGAATGAACAGCAGACAGTGGTGGACTGAGTGCTGCCTCTGTGTTGTGTCAAGCACATGAAGTTATTTAGAAGACAGGTGTGTGTGTGTGTGTGTGTGTGTGTGTGTGTGTGTGTGTGCCTGTGTCTGTATGTCTGTGTGTCTGTGTGCAGAGTGGATCGATTTTGTGGTCAAAGAGGACCCCTAGATGTGAGTTTTTTAATGAGGGGTTTTAGCACATTCATGTCTCCCGTTAGGACTATATAGTTGATCATATGTGTGTATCTTGTACCAAATGCACCCAGAACTTTCTTTCTGACCAAGAGCTTCTTTGAGTAGCTGACTTAATTAGCTTTTATAATACAGAACCACAGGAGCCCCTGTGATATCAAATTTCTGAACTATTTGCAAATTTCAGCCTGTGTCTGAATTTCGCCTTCCTAAATCTGTGCAGTTAGGCAACAATATGAAAAAAACCCACTTAATCATGATGAGATTAAAGGATTTTTAAAAGGCGGTTTGCGGTCACATTTACATTCCCCGATAATTTCTTAATTTTCTCTTAAATCACCTTTCATCTTCATAAAATGAACTGTAAAAAAAAAAAAATCCTTCTGAATTCCATAATGTGCCAAGAAAAATGGGGGAGAAATTAAGGAGGCCCCTACCTTTTAATCATTTCGTTCATAAAGTACTTTAACTGCCCGCCAGGAAAAAGATGGAGGCTCTGGTGTCTGAGGTATTCTGTGCCATAAAGTCCCATAATAGAAACAGATGGTAGAACTGCCTTGGAAGTGGAAAAAAAAAAAGGAGTGTACATGCCGCTCACCCTAACATATGAAGAGATTCAGGGCTGACACATGAAGGAATGCGCTTGGCACGGGGCCAGAGGAACACTCTCAGCCGCCAGTACTCAAGCTGGGGACTGGGAGACCCACAATTTCAGGATCTGGAATGCCCACGCTCCAGGATTTAGAATTTACTGGAAGCTTTCTCAGGAGGCTCCTTGTCCTACCGTGGACAGTGTTTTCTGGGTGTTTTGGGTGATTGTAGAGACTCCAGTGGAGAGCCCCTCCTGGCTTTTTACAAACAGTTCCTGAAAACAATAGCGGAGGAGTGCCAGCTCAGCTGGAGGCTCCTTCTAAGTGAAGGCTGGCTGGCTTTTCACTTAGACCAGCACTGTTGAACAAAGGACACTCTCCCACACCAGAGGCATCCCTGTGAAGTGACACTGGTCAGGAGGGACCCTGGACTCCAGATCAATCTGTCACCATGGTTGACTGAATGACCTAATGGTTTCAAAGAAATCTCTCTTGGATACTGGATTTTACCATGTAAAATCTGATATAAGTTCCCCCATCTTATTCCAATGGCATCAGTGCTCACATTATCTTTCCTTTGTATTTTAAAGTACAGAATTTTTGTTTTATTTTATTTTATTTTACTTTATTTTATTTTATTCTTCAGTGTTAGTCCAGTCTCCTCAATAGTGATTAGATGTCATGTTGGTCAACTAAGCTGTAACTAAGTCATCCTGGCAAACATGTCAAGTGTTTACAGGGGAGCTTGACCAGGTCTGTAGACCCTAAGTTCAAGGGAAGACTCAGAAAGTGAAAGATGAAGAGGATGAGTAAGTATTCATCAGGTGAAGAACTAGAGGTTGGTTTGGTAAGGAAGTTTCCAGAAAGCATGAATCATTGACATGCAAAAGGATAGTTAGTGATTGACACTCAAGGACTTCACAGAAGGAGCAACCAACACAGGCAAAGGCCCCGTGTCCATGTGTGCTGGAAGTATGAGGGGTGTGGGGTGTTTCAGAAAATGGAATAAAGGAGATGCCATTTGAAAAAGGAAGACACAGGGGAGTCAGGTACCAGATAAGGGGAGGAGGAAGAGTCACATCATCCAAGCCCATAAAGACTGCATCTGATGGCCCTCAGATGGATTCTAAGGATAGTTCAACAGTGATGTGGTCAGTGCCTTGTCAGGAACAGATTCTATTACAAACAGACCCCGAAATATAATGACAGACACATGGAAGTTTGCCATGTCTGGGAAGCTTGCTTTGATGGACTTACGGGAAGCATCTACCTTCTTGCTCCATCACCAGGTGGCATCATCTTATTGTCCCTTGCATCTTCTGGTGGGAAGGGATAGGACATAGAGAAAGTCCGCTCAGTGTGCAAAGCTGTGTGCCAGAGGAGACATGTTCCAGATGCCCAGATGTGCAAACAATACTTTATAGCAGTTACCCTGCAGTGTGGCACATAGATAGGAGAGTCTGTGGCCCTCCCCTAGGGGAGAGTCACACATTCCCTGGTAATACAGGCTTTGTTGAACATAGATGCTATCTCTTCTCTCCCAGGATACCTGGTATCCTTCAACCAACCATCTCTGCAGAGAACGATGGTCCTTGCCAATCCATTAAGTCCAGAAGTGCCAGCCAAGTTCAGATCAGAAGTGATGAGACTATTCATTTCTCACAGGGTTCTCCAACTGCTGCCAGGGTAGGAAGAGGGAACTTCAACTGGGGAAATGCCTCCATCCGATTATACTGTGGGCATGTCTGTTTGGGCATTTTCTTGATTAATGACTGATGTGGGAGGAACCAGCCCACTCTGGGCAGTGCCACGCCTTAGGCGGGTGAACCAGGGATGTATAAGAAAACAGGTTGAGCAAGCCAAGGAAAGGAAGCCGGTAAGCAGAGTTCCTCTGTGGTCTCTTCTTCCAGGATTATGCCTCAGTGCACAGGGATGAAATCTTTTAAAGCATCTTCAGAATCCAGCTCTGTCTAGTATTGTAGGGAATGACTAGGTTGAGTGTCTATACAGTGAATATGACAGGCAGCAGAAATCTGATTGAAGAGAAACGGTCTCCCTGAAAAGTGGTCCCTCCTGCTCCGTGACAGGGATAAAATGCTGACTATGTGTGGATGCCCGCCCCAGAGAGCTGACTCCAAATGCCTGCACCTGCAGGGGGAAACAGCAAAGCAGCTGGCACACCTACTCTTGCATGCTTTTTACAACTGACTGCTCCCTACCCCTGGGCACCCTGCCCCGGAACCTCAAGTCTTCACTTGAACAAGGGTTGTAATTGACTTCTAGTTGGGCCTTTGGCTTCCGCTAGACTGTGGCAATCTCAACAAGGCCGGGCTCTTCCCCGGAAGTTCTTCCAGTTTGCCCCACTCACTTCCTGTTCCTCGGGACAGCGCTTGAAGGCTGGGAAGTGGGCGGGATAGATGATCAAATGAAAACCCTCTTCCTCGTACTGAGGGAAAAGGACAGCTGGCTCAACTCATCTCCTGGGCGTAGGTCTTCTTACCGCGAGCCCTTTCTTCCGGCCCATTGCAAGCTTCTGAGAGAGAGCAAGCTGAGTGTTATTGACCTGCAGTGCAGGGCAGTGGGCTGATCACCCAGAGCCTCCGAGGAGAGTCACACCCACGGACCGACCCTCCTCTGCCC
Source organism: Psammomys obesus (assembly GCF_907164565.1). Classification (NCBI taxonomy): domain Eukaryota; kingdom Metazoa; phylum Chordata; class Mammalia; order Rodentia; family Muridae; genus Psammomys; species Psammomys obesus. The sequence goes on along the minus strand of NW_026596158.1, from coordinate 6,110,774 downwards.
CTGCAACAGGGGCAGACTGCACCCAACGAGAGGATGGCTGCCTCTGGGCGGAGTGTGCTCTCTGGCGGGCTCAGAAGGTGCCATCGCAGACTGTACCATCGCAGACCCAGATCGTCAAAAGCCCCATTCGGGCTCCATGAGCTCACAGTTTCCTTTGTCCTGTTTGCAGAGTCAAGGTTGGAGGATGAGGGTCCAAGGGAGCAGAGAGGATCCCAATATGATGTTCCCTCATTGATTTCTAGGCCTGTACGGAGATGTACACAATCACCCCTACCCTCCCCCATCCCGCCCCAGCCCCAAGGGCCTCCACTCTGAGTCTAGGGAAAGGAAAAGCCCCGGACTGGTTGAATCCCAGTGAGAATGTTGCCCGCGTTGATTTGCGGTTTGACAGTCAAAAATAATCCAAGCATTGCTTTGCATGTGATTTATACAAGTGTCTTAATTGGCATCTTGATTATATGATTGCGTGAAGGGCTGTTTTCAAGGTGTGCCTCTAAATAGAAGAAAGAGGAGACATACAGCTGCGGAATGTGCCTGGAGCCGTTGAATATCTGTTTTATCCCTGGATTTTTAAATTAGTATTATTATTTTTGAACCAACCCAACGCTACATTTTCCGGTTTCTGCCCCTCTGCTGGACCTTCAGTGGCAAACATTTCCCCCAAATTGCATAAATCTTTCCTGCAGACATGCTGCTTGCTCTGCAGTTTCCACTGCTTTATTTATTTATTTTTTTTCTCCCTCTGCCGCACAAACTCGGAGACGTGGTCTCTCCTAGCCTGATTACAGCTAATTATTTTAGAAATCCATTTTAAAGGCGGGTTATCTTAACTTTATAGCTAACCCGACAGAGGAGATCTAAGGAAAAACCTGAAAATCATAAAGCGTTCCAGAACATTCTATTTTATGCAGTCCAGAGTGTGACACATGGGGTCTTTAATAATTCACTGCTTGTTAACATTAAACAACTGTTAACATGCTCAAATAATTAGTTATGCTTGCTTGACATGTTTGCATCTTTAATAATTGATGCATTTATCTTAATTACTAACAGTATTATGGTCGTAATATGCATCTTTTTTCTATCTTAAAATTTTAACAAAAACTGACTTTTTGCCAAAAATGATTATGCTCTAAGTTTTAATTACTCATTGTAATTAAATTGCAAGCTGCAGTATTTTACTAAAATATCTTTTGCAAAAAAAAAAATATATATTTAATGGGAGAGAGGTGCTTTGCTGTTTATGTAGCCAAGTTAGTAAATGTTTCATGAGTTTGATATTACCCTTTCAGAGTGGATATAAACCAACCCTGCTTTCAAGATATGAGTCAATTTAAAAGTCTTCCATGACTGAGGAGGTGTCTTCTATGATTTCTACCAAAATGTTATCCCTTCCCCATCATCCACCAGGCTTTGGGATCAGAAGGCCTCTTTCAGCATCTAGGTGGTTCTCTGGTGGGCTCAGAGGGTGCAGATTTGGTTAGAATGCAACAGATAGGTCATGGCCACATTCTCTATATGCCTTGGGCTCACCCCATGTGAAGAAACGTTGAAGAAGGCAGACACAAAGCCCACTTCATCTAGATGGCATCAAGTGCCTGGATGTGAGTGGAAGATTTATCAGGACTGTTAGCTTCAAGGAAAGCATGGAAGACCACAAGAACAATCATACCCTTTACCAATGAGGAAACTGAGGCACGCAGAAAGAACCCAGATGCTCGGATGACATGCCTGAAGCTCTGTCCAGCCCATCCAAGAACCTTCCCTGTCACCTGCAGGTGTGGCTTTTGAGACTTGCCATCAGTCATAAACATGTCACCATCACAGCTGCCCGGTGAGAGCCAGGGAAGACAGCCTTAGAGGCCAGCCGTTGATACTCTTGATTACCTAGCTGGTCCACCTGCTGCAGAGCTCAGGCATTCCACAGGGCTCCGCTTTCCCTGCTCCATAGGACATCTATGCTGGGCGTACAAACTGCCTGAGGAGCCTGGAGAGTCTTCACTGCCTGGTCATCCGTGGACGCCTATCCTTACAAGTTTTTAAAACATAGCTCCAGCCATTGCTGGTCTTTTGGGAAATGAGTAGCAGACAGAAGAAAGCCAACCCAAGCACCAGCACAGAGAAGCTCAGCCAGCTGGAGAGCTGGATCTCCTCCTCGAGCTTTTGAATCTTGTTACTCAGGAAATCCTTTGTTTTTCTCAGTGAAGCTTCCTGGGTTTTCTAAGACTCCAGAGAATGGCAGGGCTACAGCCTCCCATTCAGTAGCACGTGGGTCAGTTAAGAGGCATTTAGTTGAAAGTACACAAAATGGCCACAACTACCCCCCAGTCACATTTGGAAACCACCTCCAGAGGAAGAGAGTGGAAGATGCTGGCTTTTGTGCTGTCTGGAAGAACCCCGCACATTCCCATCCACATATGCTTGCTGAACCTGTCACTGGAAGGTGGGATAAATCGGGTAGACTTGGCTAAAGCCCGCCACAGGTCCAGGTGGGCTCCCTCATGTGTCCTGTGTTTTCCCTGTCCATTTCCTCTCAGGTAGCCATCAGTTTTCTGCACCCACCCTCCATGCTCCATACACCATTGAGCACCGCAGGGAACAGGCGATGAATAGACATCACCCCTGACCTCAAAAAGTTCCAGAGCTTTGGAGAGAGCCACATATTCAGAAAAGAGAGCTAAGTGGAAAGCAAGGGCAATTGTTTAAGGGAAGAGCTAACAAACACCTGGCTCAGCACAATGCATCAGGCGTCTTCCCAGATCTTCTCCACACACAGACACAGTTAAGGTGTTGTTTAGGAAATGAGGCACATAAAAAACGCATTCTTCCCGTTAAATAGCTTAGTTAAGGACACCAGATATGCATTCGAGGGACTGCCTGTGTCTTTTCCTCACTCCAGGCAGAAATGCAGATGTCCCGTGGCTAGTTTAAAGGAGTATTTATGAAGAGTCATTTCAAAGCTTCTTGCTGGGCCTTTGCATAGCTTAAGAGAGTGGCCATTAAGATGTGTCTGTCAGATGAGAAAGCTTTTCACTCTAAGTAACAGAAAACCAGATTAGCTGTATCTTAAACATCAACGGTGTTTATTGTTAAGATGTCTCCAGCCTTGTCGTCAGCTCAGCTGTGGAACCAAGCTTTCAGGAATTTTTCTCCTCTCCTCTCACCTCAGTAACTTGCTGGATTTTCATCTATATACATTTTGCCTCATGGTGGCAAAATGGCCATTGAAGCTCCAGGCATTAAATCTATCTTCAGAGCAAGAAGAAGGGAAAGGCATCCTGCTGTCTTGGTGACATACTTTCTCTCTGTGCTCTGTGCTGGTCTTTTTGTTTTTGTGTTTCTTGTTTTGTTTTTAAATCAGGAAGTATCTCTTATGAGACATCTACCATCAAGTCTCCCTTCTTAATATCTTACTGTTCAGAACTAGGCCTCTGACACTTCTGTGTGCAAGGGAGTTAGGAATCACTACTGAGGGACATAAAGGGGCTAGGGCTTGTAGGAAAGGCTCTTGGCTGGCCAGAATGCCTCCCATAGGAAGCAGAGTGGCTTCTATTGCTATGACAAAGTGTCTGCCAAAGATAACTTAAAAGACAGTGGTGTTGGTTCAGTTAATTTTCTTTTTCTAATTTTTATTACTTTTTATTTTATTATTGGTGTTTTGTCTGCATATATGTCTGTGTAAGGGTGTTGGATCCCCTGGAAGTGAAGTTACAGATAGTTGTGAGCTGTCTTGTGGGTGCTTGGAACTAAACCCCGCTCCTCTAGTAGAGCATCCGCTGCTCTTAACCACTGAGCCATCTCCCCAGCCCCGGTTAGGTTAATGTTCATCAGCATGTTTAGTTGTCATGGATGACTGGCTCCACTTCTCTGGGATCTGTGGTGAGGCAGAGCGTCATGGTGGAAGCCACAGTGGACGAGAATGCCATCTTCAGTGGGAGCAGGAAACCGAGAGAAGCAGACCAAAGAAGAGACTCGAACAAAATATTCTTTCCCAAGATAGTCTACCTCGTTGTACTTAGAAGCTGCCTTCCACAGCCTCCACCAGTGCCCTGTCATTCAATGATGAGGAAAAAGCCTCCATGTCCCAAGCACTTCCCAAAGCCCACCACCGGTGCCTCCTTTCTCACCCAGTGTAAACTTTACCCTGGGGACCAAGCTTTTAGTATGTGCTGGTTATGGGCATATCCAAACACAGGCAAGGCACACAGCCTTTTCTCTGTACCTGGAAGGAAGGCTTGGGGAGCAGGGTGACATCAGAAAGATGGATCAATGGAATGTCACTGAATTCAGGGATCAATGAGTCATTAATTAACCGTAAGAGCTTCTGTCCAATTTGCGGAGCAGTTGGACAAATACTTCTTATTCTCCTCCTTTTGCCAGGCCGCTCTGTCTTGAGCTGATTTTGGAGTTAGTTAGTGCTTGGTGTGTGTGTGTGTGTGTGTGTGTGTGTGTGTGTGTGTGTGTGTGTG
>NW_026596158.1:6064437-6106295 GCF_907164565.1 Psammomys obesus | reverse complement strand
TGTGTGTGTGTGTGTGTGTGTGTGTGTGTGTGTGTGTGTGTGTGTGTAAATGCATGAACCTATGTGTGTATATGATTTAATCCATTAGACAACCAGAAAAATAAACCCAAAACATTGTAAAGGGCAGAGCTTCTCCTCTGTCTAACCTGAGGTTCAGGATTTGAGACCAAGAAATGGACAAAACATAGAAAGATGACTAGAAGAGATGTGCAAACTTTGCCTTCAGGGATTATTGCAGTGGGGGAAGGTGAAACTCTAATGCTCACATGCCCACTGCATAGGAGAGAGAGGTATTAGACATCAGGTATTAGAGAAAGAGTGATCAGAGGGAGCCAGACAAAGCCTGGGACATCTCTCTGCTGATGCTCAGGCACAGAACAACTCAGCATGTCCTATGCAACCTCTTAACCCAGCACTCTGAGGCCTCTGGGTTCTCAAACTGCCAGCCACATCATGCCCAGAAATGAAGACAGACCTCTTTTTCACTCTGCCTCCATCCTAGGTCCTTAAGTAGCATCATAACTTCCTTTCCCTACTTTTACCCCTTCTTGGGCTCATAGATCCCTTCTGCTCTTTAGTCTCATGGGAAGACAGAGAAGGCTCCTCTCACTGAACCTCAGCTCCCTGGGCTTTACTCAGCAATGTCTCAGTAGCCTGGAGCCAGACTTCCTTTCCCAAGGACTTGTCCCTGCATGGATGCATGGGTAGACCTGTTTCTTTCATGTGTCAGTAAGTGTCTGAACTATGGCCATAGAGCACATCATTTTGCCACAGTCCAAAGGAGAGCAAGGAAGGGTATATAAACATGGATGCTAGACCAGAGCGCTAAGAGTCAATTCTCTGCCCTGTCATCCCTAAGGTGTGTGATTGAGGACAAGATCCCGAACAAAAATTTTCTGATTCATAGACAGAGATAACAATCGCTCTTGTTTTGTTTCTGTAAGGATTAAATGACTACGCCACAGGCAGACATTATGCTATTTTATACAAAGGACTTGACCATCCTCAGATTTGGGTCTCCAACAGGGTCCCAGGACCAGTCTCCCATGAATACTGAGTGATCATTACAAATGAACAGCACTTAGAACAGGGAATGAAAAATACTCCTCACAAGAGAATTATCATCCTTCAAGCATTTCTTCCAGTGTGGAGTGAGGACTTGTGTCACAGGGTTGTTATCTTTCTAGAGAGTTACTTCGAGTACATGCAAGCCAAGAAGTCAGAGAATGCCCCCAGGATGATCCCCCCATCCTTGTCATGTTGCTGTCACTCACCTCAGTCCTGCTTCTGATGGTGACATGTCACCAGCTGGCTGAAGCTTGCTTTTGAGGAAGGGAGAGAAGAAAGAAATTTCTGCTCAGGCCTTTTGCTCCTTGTCACAGAGCTGCTAGGTCAGAAGAAGGGGAGGTAATGCCTTGGGTTCTGGAGCTTCTCCTGCAACTGCCAGTAAGCTTCTTATTTATTTATTTATTTATCTATCTATCTATCTATCTATCTATCTATCTATCTATCTATCTATCTATCATCATCATCATCATTAGTGTTTTACGAGACAGGGATTCTCTGTTGTAGCCCTAGCTATCCTGGACTCACTTTGCAGACCAGGCTGACCCTGAACTCACAATCATCAGCCTGCCTCTGCTTCCCTGAGTGCTGGGATTACGGGCATGCTCCACTGTGCCCTGCTCCAGTAAGATTCTTATATGAAGTGTGTTGAGTGATCTTCATGGACAACTTGGGATTTGGAATCACCTGGGAGAGACACATGTATGTGTGTTGGTTGAAGTATTTCAGGGGAGATCTGACTGGCCTGGGAAGATCAGTTAGATATGGGCACTGATCTTTTATGTGCTGGAATCCTGGGCCAAATATAAAGGAGAAAATAAGCCGAGGCCCAGCATTCATCTTTCTGTGTGTCCTGACGGAGGATGTACTGTGACCAGCTTCTTTAAGCTTCTGTCATGATGTTTTTCTCAACATAAGAGACTCCATCTTCAAACTGTGTGGATCAAAACAAACTAACCCTTCCTTCCTTAAATGGTTTTCGTCAGATGGTTTGTCACAGCAGCTAGAAAAATTAATTAATCCTGGACGGTTCTCCAGAAGTTTATCTGGGGTCCAAGCTTCCTGTGCAAGAATCTCTTAAAGAATTGCTTCCAGGGTCAGATGTGGGGTGGGGTGATCAGGAAGTAAAAGGGTGGAGAAGGTTAAGGGAAAGCAAAGTGAGGTTCCAGGTAGTCTAACACATCACAGTTTAGACTGTATCCTATAATGTGCTTCATGTATACCAGCTGCAGCCCAGAATCTTCCAGAGCAGGTCAAAGGCATTGGGTGATTTCACATCCGCTTGCTCTAGTCTAAATGGGATATTACCACCCACCTCAGTGCCCCAGCCCTGTGAGGGATGTAGGAACATTCCTGGCCATGTGGTACCCTGAAGGGACAGAGTTGGGATGCAGCAGCCTTTGGAGAACAGTGCTCTCCAGAGGAGAAGCTGTCAGTGGCTGGTGAAGAGGGAAAGCTCAGTAGGTAGCACACAAGAAATGACTGAACAGAGTCAACACAGAGAGAAGGATTGAGTTGTGATTTGGTGTTTTGGTAGGCAGGAGGCTGAAACTGGGAGGAAGAGGATTCAGGGACAGAGAGAGGGTCTAGAGCCAGAGGGACACTTGATAGCCCTCCCTTTCCATTGAGATCTGCAGAGAAGAGCAAAGGGAGGCAGCCAGCAAGTGAATGTAGATCCCAGTGCGCAGATCAGGTGTGCGCCCTGCAGAGCACTTTTCCATGGATGTGCTTTTCTTTCCGACTTTATAGTTAATTTATTTATCTGACCACTCAGGAAGGGAAGGGAAGTACTGTTTTATGAGTCCAGGACAAAATAAAAAACAATAGCACATTTACGTGCCTTAATTTTTCTGTTCACTGAGATTTATCCCTTTTCATTACATTTGACAGCAGTCAACAAACAACACAGAGACAGCAGAGTGCAGCAATCTTGGCACAAAGTGGTTTGTATTCTCTGTGCATGGAGCTGAGAGGGTTTTTTTTAGTGCATACATCGTTTGAAGCTTTCTGCATTGATCCCGAAAGGTTACTTGCAAGCCCCCCCCCCCCCCCGCGACACTGATGAAGAAGCACAGCAAATCCGTGTTTGGGGATGGTGGCCCCACATGAGCGGGTGTCTCCCCTTGGGAGGAGGAAGCATCAGAGGGTGTAATGATGGGGAGGCATTCAGGGGAGATGCTGGGACTTGGGCTGGTGAGATGTGTGCGCACAACAGGATAAGTTGTGTGAACGTGACACAGCAATGGATATCTTGGGCCTTAAGGAGTTCCATGGTACAATCATCTTTCCCAGCAGGTTCATGAGAATGTGTAACCTTGGGGAATCCTTGTCTTAGGGTGATCCAGACACTCAAAATCTAAAAAGAGAACAACAATTTCAAACGAGGGAGGGTTCCGGCATTAAGGGAATGTGCGCTGGAGGCATTGTTCACCTGAGGTTAGCCAAGAAGTCTCACAGAGGCTCTATCTACATTCAGAATTGAAACCCTCCTTGTTTTGTTGCCTTGGGCAGCTCACACGGGGATTCTGGCCCCTGCCTTTGATCTCAGCTAGCCATCTCAGGCAGCTTCCAAGTCTTTCTTGTGGTGTGGGTGCCTTTCACTGCTATCTGCATGCATGCGGATAATCCTACTCAACACACACTCTCTTCACACGCAAATGCTGTGCCGCCAGGCAGGACACAGGATGGGCGCTTCACTAACTGTCTGCTTAGAACTTACAGTGGAGCGCAGGCTGTAGCCTTTGCAGGTCTTCACTGAAGGCTTGCAAAACTGGCAAGCCTTCAAGAAATGCAGGCCCAGATATGGCAAGTAGATATGGCTAGCCTCTGAGAGCAATAAAGCCATTCAATATCCTCTCCTGAATCCATTCTGAATACTGATTTATTTTCCTTCAATGAGCCCTCGGCTCCTGACAACAGTAAACTCAGCCTTTCCCAAGAACATTGTTGGAATAAGCTCATTAATGTTCCCTCCCTAAAGGTGTGTGGACCTGGATGAAGATAGGTTTCTATCAAGGCATTTTCAAATTTCCTCCTCTTCGAGGAGAGCAACTTCTGGAAATACTGTGAGCAAGTTATTCCAGTTGTTTGTTTTTCTCACTTAAAACCTACCATCTGCATCTCATTCCATGAAGCATATAGCAACTGTATGGATGCAGTCAGGAATTCAATTTTATAATGACATTAGCAGACACAATAAGTTCCACACTGGGCCCAGCCCTTGTTGCTGCAGAGACAAACAGATTCAGCCTACCGGGAACTCACAGAATGAAAGACATGGGTGTATTCCCACAAAGTCCCAAAACAGGAAGCCATGGCAAATGGCAAAGGCTGGATGGAAATCCCCAGAAAGGGACAAGCAAGAAAGTGGGAGGAAGAGATGAACCCTGGCTGGAGAGGAAGTTACTCCTTACTTGTTGGGTTTTATTTTGGGGAAAAAATGAGGTGCCTGCTCACACCTGATGAGTTAAACTCTAGAGGTTTCCTTGGCTCTACATGGGAGGGAAAAGGGTTTTGAATACTTATTCTCCTTTTTTTTATAATTTTAAATTAAAAAGAGAGATGTAGCCAGATTCTAGGAATATGACTCCTTTGCATTCTGCTTCTACTGCCGAAGTCCTGCATTAAGGGCTGCATCACTGGAAGGCTCTGATAGCTCCCCAAAACACTACCTTGCCAGTGACAGCAGGAAAAAAAAGAGAAGGCACCAGAGTCTCCATGCAACCCCTGCAACCCCGTCATCTTTTCAAAGTCCCATATAGTTGGTGAGGAACACAGGCCTCCTCCAAGGATTTCTAAGCGATGCACTGTATTTTCTTAACAGGGACTCAGAAACTTCCAGATATGGGCCAGTATGTGCAAGGAGAGTCAAGCAGTACTGCAGTCTCTTTACCAGCATCATCTTCTCTCTCTGTGGACCTCCCTCTGGACCAGCACATTGTGGGGTCCAGGTCAGTGAGAAGGCAAGGGCCACATCTGGTCCTGAGAACTTCACAATCCCATGTGCTTGGCTGTGGGAAATGAGTGACCCCCGAGAGTGGATGTTTCATAAGGAGCCTGTAGGTGACTTATGAGGAAAACAGCCTAGGAATGAATCTGTACACTTCAACTGCTCAGAGCTCTTACCCTAGGTGCTCTCCTTTTCCTCCCATTACATCACATGATCTAGAAAGGACACTGAAGCCTGGGCTGACTCTGGCAGAGAGAGACAGAGACAGAGAGAAACACAGAGAGCACTGGATGAGGAGGCTGGAGACAATCTGGGCAGCAGGCCCAAGCTGCCCTTGGTGATTACTTTCAATTGAAGGCAAAATGCCACCCACAGGCTCCTGCATTTGAAACCTCAATCCCCAGCTAGTATGACTGTTTAGAGGGTTGTGGAATTCTTAGAAGGTGGGACATGACTGCCAGAAGTGGATCACTTAGAGTGGGTGTGAAAGGTTAGAGCTCTTTCGTCTTCTGTCCCAAGTTCCTCCTGGGTCCTGATCCACTCAGACGGGAGCAAGCTGCCTTCCGCTCCGGTGACAATAACCGCAAACCTCTCTCACTTCCGTGCCTTCCCTACCATGATGACCACATCTCTTCAAAACTCGAGCCCAAATAAAACCTCTTCCCTTGAGTTACTTCTTTCAGATGTGTTAGCATATAGAGGGATTTAACTAATTAAAAAAAAAAGTCTCAGCTTGACCTTCTGATCTCATTCCAGAGAGACAAAGCCCAAGGGTAAGAAGTCAGAACACAGATAAGGCAAGCTACAGGTCAGTGCTGGTACCTCCTGAATGGTCTTGCACTCCAACAAGATGGCAAGCATGGGCAAGACCCTCATCTTCTGTTACATGCATGCCCCAAATTTCCGGGGCAAAAGAGTGCAGGGATAATTAACCAAAAAAAAAAAATAGTTATGGACACGGGGCACTTTGAAGTACCTTCAGGTACCCATGGGACATTCTGAGTTAGGGTCACAAAAAGTAGTATTTACACAGTCTCCCTGAAGTACTTAATGGAAATGCCAGATCATTCAAAGGCAGAGGGACAAAGCCCAGCAGAAGGAAGGATCCAGGTTCCTCCACCCTTAGGCATGTCTCCAGCCTGAGGGCTCTGGGACCAGTCAAACCGAAGCTGGGTCCTAAGAACATATTTCCTGTTCTGGATCCTCGACTTCTGGGTCCCGTCACAGAGAGTGTCCCGCAGTCATGTGTCAGAGCTCTTGGAGTGGCATGCCACTGAGATTTTCAACAGGGACTTTCAAGCTTCTGTGCTTCTGAGGACAGACTTTCAGGACCTGGGTCTGAATCTGAGCATTCATGAAGACAGAGACACTGAAGGTGTTCCTTTAATGGTCTCCACTAACTCATGGTCTTTCTTTATGCACTTAAAAAGAGAACCCTTCCTTCTCATGACACCTCCATTTATTCAGAATTAGCATGTAAAATCTTAAATTAGGCATTCCGCACTTGGGTTCTGACAGATCCATTACTTTTTATGCTGAGAGAGTTGAGTTAATTTTAAATTATTGAGGCCCAGCACCTGAGCGAAACGAACATCTTCGAACAGCCTGGGCATCTGTGGGCTTCGCTAATGCAGAAGCACAAACTGGATTAAAATCCATTTCTACTCCACTGGCCAAGTACATATATATGACAGAACCAGGGAGGGAAGCCTGGTGTGGCCATTCATTTAGCCAGAGTGCATCTTCGGCAGGAGGATCCCAGGCTGTGTACCCTAACAGTAACTACAAGACTGGACTGTAGATAAAGCCTGCCTAACAGCCCCGCTGCAGAGTCGCTTTGTGCTACAGAGGCTCTATTTACTTTATTCTCTGCCTACAACAATGTGCATCACCAAGACTGTGTCCATAGTAGCAGAGGTTCTTGGACCAAAGAACAGCACTGCAGTTAAAAGGGCTCCGGCTCCCATGGTTTCCATTCTTTTGGTGGCTTTTCCCCATTCACTGTCATCTTACCGGCACCAGCCAGTCTGAGAACTGACTTCAGACATTGGCTTCCAGATCTGACCCGGCTCCCTCAACACTGTGTGTTAATGATCCCCTTAAAAGTCACTCACTACATTTGTCCTCTAACTCTCTAAAATATCTACACCCTCCCCCATGAACTTGGGCTGGGGTGACCCACATCTCCCTTGTTAAGATTACTTTAAGATATGACATCAGTCAGTCATAGCTTAAAGGGAACAGCGACAGCCGGCTTTCATCTGCCAGAACTACTCAAAGACACTGAGGTTACTTCAGTGGCCAGCCAGAAGATCACAGAGACACCTACTCAGTATGAAGACCCATGCATGCCCCAAGGATCCATGCTCCACAGGGACATCTATGTTCCCTGGGGAACTCCTCTTCCTGACAGTGATCCAAGATTTCCCCAGGAACTATTTCTCCTTGTCCATCCTTCCATCCTCAACTTCCATAGCAGCCATATCTTCCAGATGTCTGCCCACCCTGTCCACAATGCTACCTAAGCTGGCACATGTGACAACTCTGACGAGGTACTAAATAGTTTGCTATTGGTGGATAATATGACTTTGATGTGAATTGATCATCGTACTGTCTGCAAAACGTGGAGTTGCTTCCCAAGCCAATGGCGAATACATTGATTCTGCCAATCTGACCATTTTAATGTGCTCCATGGGAAGCCAACACAGTGTTGGCAGACTCTGTGCTCCTTAAATCAGGGCTCCTTGGGTCACAGTAGAGAAGCCAGAGTGTGAGAAGGCATGCTGTGGGTAGGAATTAACTTCTACATACTGAACGTCTTGCTTGGAGAGGAGCTGGAAGCATCTTCAATGGAGTCTGAGAGAGTCCAGTTTGGGGCCTGTGGAGGCAGTAAAGTCACGAGCTATAGTGATGATTAGACTGATCAGACTGTTGGGAGCTGTGCAGAGCCTCCTGTAAGTCTAACTTGATCAGTTTGCAGGCTGACATTTTGACATTTTCACTCAATCCAGTAGGGGTTGGCTTGGAGTAAGAAACAGCAGGCATCCTGGGAATCACTGCGTGCAGAACCTAGGGGATGATGGGTCAGAAACTTTGAGAGGCATAACTTAGCTTCACCTTGGTACAGAACAAAAGACTGGCTGATGCATTCTGTGGGTCTTTGCTCTTGACCTTAGTGTTAGGAGGAACCTGTCATGTCCATCCCAGACCAACCGCAGCCCAGCAATCCAGCCCAGACTCCAGAGGCCCATCGGCCTTGTTGGCTTCCCGGGCGGCACAGCACTCATATTCATCTGCTGGGAAACAGGCGGCGTGGCACTGAGGACTGTCGTGGTCCGTTTTAAAATGCCACAAATAACAGATTTATAGATTTTTCTAAATACATTATTTTAGCTTGACAGCATTAATCATTCATGCTTCCTTCTTTCATTTTTCTACCTGCAATGGATTATTGAAACAGAAAATAACAACGGGAAAGGCTAGCAGCAGTATCAAAATGTCAAGTTTGTACTTACAGTTGTATGGGCCCAGACAGGGTCAAGAGCCCCAATTATTTGTGTATGTACACAGTGGTACGACACGAAAGGTTATGTCACCTGCAGCTATTTTCTTGCAGATTTAAATAGGGTTGATATTCAGCTGTACCGTGAGCTGCTGACATGGAATAGAGAATTGTAAAATACTGCAAACTCTGGTGTCAGAACCTAAAATATGAACTGGGTGATTTTGAGGCCTAGCTGTGGGCAGTACCACACGTCAAGGTACAGATCTGCTCAGTTACCTCGGCTTATTTCTGATCTTGCTTTCCTGGTTGTTTCTTCATTTAAACATAAGGCAAGAGTGAAATTTCAGAATTAGGATAGGGGCAGAATGTCCTGTCTCTTCTCCAATACTATTTTCTAGAGCCCAAAAGAAGACACACCCATCAAGACTGACCAACTGATTATGGCCAAATCAATATTTGTGTATGGATCTTCACGGATGTCATGGAGGTTCTTTGTCAGTGACAGCTGATCAACTGAGTAAACACGGTCTGCTCTGAGTTTATTTTAGATTGTTATTATTTAGAATAAAGCCATTGTACAGAAAGGTCTGTATAACCTTCCATTTGGTCAATACATGAGGAGTTGAATTTCTTTCTCATTTTTTTTTAAATCAGTGAATCACAGCCCTGTATTTTCTTCATGAGTACGCAATGGGTTTCTATCATCAAAATATGAATGAAGTAGTACCTGGGAATTCGGTAACATCTTTTTGCAGACCAGCCACGTTCTATTTGATCTCCACCATCACTCTGTCCCAAACAAATAAAGAAACAGAAAGATTATTCAGCTTATAAAAAGTTAGGCTATCCACTAACTGTGTGTGCATTCGTGTAGGTACCCCACCCCTGAGACTGCATCACCTCAAGTGTCATGAGTCTGCTGCTTCTGACCTCACCTCCAAAGGCAGCTGGCCTGGGCAGGTTCCACAATAGTGGAGTCATATTGGCTTGTATACTATTCCTGGTTTTCCTATTCTTTGGGACACTGAGAAGCAACTAAATTAAGTCAAGGTTGTATAGGCAGAAGCTGAGGTAGAGTCCAGAAATGCTATCTAAGGAGGTATAAAGAGAAGTTGTTCTCTGGCCCTCAGCCTACCTGACAGGCAGCACCCCATTTTTCCATATATATTGTTTCTGTTCTCAAATTCCCCAAGGTTCAGCCTATCTACTTCTTCACTGCGATTCAGGACAGGACCCACATCTTCACTAATTCCATTTCTGCTGTCTTCAGTGGCTTTCCTTTCCACTTTCTAGCCCATTCTCTTTCAACTGCAAAGCCTTTCTCTTTTCCCTGGCCCTGTGCTGGCCTCACGTCCTTCAGGAATCCTCATCAAACGCTTCCTCATGAATTAGTTAGGACCAACAGAAGAAATCGAGTGGATTGCTGTGAGTCTCTGTCCAAAGAAGAACTTACATCAGGCTGAGGAGCATGTGTGGAATCTCCAAGTAGGAAGGGGAAAATGATACGTCTAGGTTTCCATCCTTGATGAAATGAATGGAAACTAAAAAAACGAAGGACTGTTGCATGGTACAGTGTAGGTGGACATTAAAAATAGCAAGAAAAATGAGAGAATCCAGTCACAAAAGAACACATTGCATTGTTTCCTTTATACAACATGTCTTCGGTAGGCAAATCCATGGGGACAGTGAATGGATGACAGATGAGAATGGAGACAGGGATGACTCATGAAGCTGAGTTTTGTTGTTGTTTTTTTGCTTGTTTGTTTTTTTAAGGGTAGAAGAAATATTCTGAAATTAGTGGTAATGGTTGCACAACCCTGTGAAACTGTACACTAAGGCCAAGTAAACTTCAAAGGGATATGGCACGAGAATTATATACAAAGAAAGGATGGAGAAAAAGAAACACTGCAAACTGAAGGCATCAGGGATCTCAGAGAGCTCCGCCTTCCCTCTCTCCTCTGTGTCCTGCCCTTTGATGAGTGGCTCTGTTTTCTTCCTGGTTTCTCCAAGCAGACAAGAGCAAGTGGCCTCCAAATTCTCCTGAGCTTCTGGCGGTTTTCACAAGACAATGAGCAGAATGCCAGCCCTAATTGCAGACATCCAGGAAAGACGCTTATTGGTCTGGTCCCAATTTGATCATGTTCCTACTTCTGAGGCACTCTACTGTCACTGGGGGGAAGAGGATGGAGAGTGTAAACAATCCAGATTCCTGCTGTAGTCATAGGGAGTGAAGGAAGAGAATTGCCTTAGTTACTCTTCTATTGCTATGGTAAAACACCACTACCAAGAGGATTTATTTCATCTTACCACTCTCAGGTCAGTTTCCATCAGTGAGGAAAGTCACAGCAGGAATTCTAGACAGACACCTGGAGGCAGGAACCAAAACAGAGACCATGGAAAAATGCTGCTTTCTGGCTTGATACCCATAACTTGCTCAGCCTGCTTTCTTACTTATGACAAGGGTGATGCCCAGAGGTGGCACCACCCATATTAGACTGGTCCTTCCCAAACTAACCACTAATTAAGTTAATGCTCCATAGACTCGCCTACAGGCCAATACTCTCATATGAAGGCATTTTATCTATTGTTGCTCCCTCTTCTTAAATGACTCTACGTTATGTCAAGTTGGCTGCAAACTCAATCAGAGCACAAAAGTTCTAGAAAAGGAACTGAGAAAGATCTGAGTCTCCCTGGACCATCTGCTACTGAGACTAATCTTCCAAGGTGCTGATGATGACATAGAGAAATCTGATGTATAGGCAGAGAATTCTTGTTCTGGAAAACTCTCTAGTCATACTTTGAACTTCCTGAGTCCATCTTTCTATGACTGCTTTGTTGTTGTAGATCTTACCTTCTCAATTAATTAAAATGTTGTGGCATTCATGAGTTATTGTCTTTCTTTTGTTGTTTGTACTCCCAACAATGCAGATAAGGCCCTAAAGCAGTGGCTGTCAACCATCTTCATGTTGTGACCCTTTAATACAGTTCTTCATGTTGTGATGAACACCAACCATAAAATTAATTTTATTACAACTTCATAACTGCAATTTTTCTACTGTTATGAATTATTATGTAAATGCTTGTGTTTTCCAATGGTCTTAGGTGACCCCCGTGAAAGGGTCAGTCTATCCCTAAAAGGGTCATAACCCACAGGCTGAGGACCACTGCTATAGAGACTGATATTAGAGATGGGGGTGGAGGTCCAGATTGATATTTAGATAGTGTCTTTAAAAAGGTATGTGTAAAATCAGCACAATATTGGAAACAAATATGTGCATAGTATAAGAAATCAAAAGTATAGAATGTCGAAGACCACGCACATCTCATATCATAAACATCTCAAAACCTCTTATTTCATTGATAACTTTTTTATTAATTAGCATGCTAACATATCACTCTAGTTCATTTTTTAAGCTATCTATCCTTTATTTAGTCTGCATTCTCTTTGATTAACAATGTCATAAATATATTTTCTAGAGCAGGAATAAAGATACTTTTGGCAGCATGCATACAATATAAAAATCCACAGCCTGATGAATCTGCTGGGTCACTATACTCTTGTGACATACAAACGTAGACTCTGGTACTTTCTGCCTTTCTTGTTCTTTGCTAAAAGAGGAAAAAAGCAAGATGGGTGTGTGTCACTGTACTTATGACTTTTATACTGACTGGGAATTCATCAGCCTATCCTATCCATTAATGAGTTTGTACACTTCTGATGACAGAGGTCTCACAGACTAGCATCTGGCTTCATATGCTTTAAACCACTTTAACTCTCCAGAGTCCTACAGCAGTGCAATGGACGTGTTTGTATTTCACCTGAAATTCTAAGCCTGTGTGACTTTCCGCATCTGCTGCATGTTTGTGCAAATATGCAATAGGGAACAGAAGTAGCATGTCTTAAGTCATCCCTGCCAGCCAGCAGTGTGGCTAGAGGGTAGCTATACTATCTGTACACAGGAATCATGTACATGCATATGGTCCCTCCAAATCCCACAATGGTTTATTATGCACTCAACTTCCCCAAAGAGTGTGGTCAGCTTGACGATCACCTCTTCAAGAGTAGATAGGATCAGTAGGGGAAAAGTCAATGCCAAATTTCTTAAAACGCAGCATCCTACTTAATAATGAGAGAAGAGACCTATGCCTGTCAAGTCACTACTCAGCTCTCACCCAGACCTCTATTATCTGTTATCTCTATTATCTGTTCAGTCAGATGAGGATGGGCGAGTTGAGGAGGGACATAGCTTTTGCTGAGAGGTCAAATGTGAGGATGGATATAAACATCTTTTACAAATGGAAAGTTGCCTACTAAAAACAAATCTAAAAAAGGGTTCATATTGTTGACAGTTCTCCTCAGGTTAACCACCCAAGGATCACAGTTTACAGCTTTGGAAGAAACCATTCCCACCCAACAAACAGAAAGCCATTGACAGAAGGCAAATAGAGCTTTGCTGATCCATGTTGCCCTCTATCAACAGGAGTTTGGGAGGAAGGTCATTTCTAGCCTTTACACAATAACATCCCCATCACAAGTGTATCTGCCAGAAACTCATATGCAATTTGAAGATCCCATTCAACAGCAGATATTAATGCACTTGAGTTTCATTGAAGGGTCTCCTCCTCCCCGTCCCCGTCCTATCCTATCACTTATCTTCTACTGCTCCAAATCTGTTACTTTATCCAAGATTTTTAAGTTAGTTAAGGATGAGTTGGTAAAACTACTACACAGAAGCTATGAGTGTGCTAATACCATGCCAGCGACTACACAGGAAGGCTCACCCCACAAAGAGAACATTCTTACAGATTGTAAAAGTGACAATTCCAGAGTCCAAAGGTGAGACGATTAGAATATGAAGCACTCTCCACAGGCCTGGGTGTTGAAGGCTTAGAGCCAAGCTGCTAGTGCTATTTTGAGAGGTGCCAGAAATTTGAGGAAGTGGGCCTGGCTGAAGAAAATAGGTCCCTCGGACATATCATTGAGGGCTGTATCTTGCCTTGACCCCTTCCTGTGTCTCCCTCTCTGCTTTCTGACCAGCATGAGGTAGGAGTTGCTTTGCTTTACCAAATGCTCCCAGCCACGATGCTTAGCCTCACCTTGGACCCACAGCAGCGGAGACAGTCATTCAATGGTAGAATGGCTCTTTCCTTTGTGTTTTCCTCTAGTATTTTTCATAGTACAAAAAAATGACTGGCAGATGGCTGATTTAGTAGCACAAGTGAAGTTATAGCTTATTCTCTCTCCCCCAATGCTGCTCTCTGTGGCAGGAATGTGGTGGCTTCTAGCTCTAAATGTCCATCTTCTTGGTTTGAGTACAATGGAAAACAAGAGGCTTCTGTCCTTGAGACGAGTGATTTTATTTATTTTTATTTTTTTCAATTTTTTCAAATTTATTACAATGTATTCACTTTGTATCCCAGCTGTAGCCCCACCCCAATTCTGCCCTCCCTCCCTCATCTCCTCCTATGCCCTGTCCACTGATAGGGGAAGTTCTCTTTCCACTTCCATCTGACCCTAGCCTATCAGGTCTCATCAGGACTGTCTGCATTGTCTTCCTCTGTGGCCTGGCAAGGCTGCCCCCCACTCAGTGGGAGGTGATGAAAGAGCCAGCCACTGAGTTTATGTCAGAAACAGCCCCTGTTCCCCTTACTAGGGAGCCTATTTGGAAACTGAGCTGTCATGGGCTATATCTGTGCAGGGGTCTTAGGTTATCTCCATGCATGGTCCTTGGTTGGAGTATCAGTCTCAGAAAAGACCCCTGGGCCCAGAATTTTTTGGTTCTGTTGCTATCCTTGTGGAGCTCCAGTCCCCTCCAGGTCTTTCTAGCTCTCTCTTCTTTCATAAGATTCCCTGCTCTCTGCCCAAAGTTTGTCTATGAGTCTCAGTTTCTGCTTTTATACCCTGCTGGGTAGTCTTTCAGAGGCCTCTGTGGTAGGCTCCTATTTTGTTCCTTGTTTTCACCCTCTTCTGATGTCTATACCATTTGCCTTTCTGAAGGAGGATTGAACATATTACCCAGGGTCCTCCTTCTTGCTTAGCTTCTTTCTGTGTACAGATTTTAGTATGATTATCTTATATGTCTAATATCCACTTATAAGTGAATATATACCATGCATGTCTTACTGCTTCTGGGATACCTCACTCAGGATGATCTTTTCTAGTTCCCACCATTTGCCTGCAAATTTCATGATTTCCTTATTTTTAATTGCTGGGTAGTATTCCATTGTGTAAATATACCACAATTTCTGTATCCATTCCTCAATTAAGAGACATCTGGGTTGTTTCAAGAAAAATTCTCAAACTCATATGGAATAACAAGAAACCCAGAATAGTTAAAACAATCCTCTACAATAAAAGATCTTCTGGAGGTATCTCCATCCCTGATCTCAAGCTGTACTATAGAGTAACAGTAATAAAAACTGCATGGTACTGGCATAGAAACAGGCTGGTGGATCAATGGAACTGAATAGAAGATACAGAAATAAACCCACACACTTATGGACACCTGATTTTTTTTACAAAGATTCCAAAACCATACAATGGAAAAAAGATAGCATCTTTAACAAATGGTGCTGGTCTAACTGGATATCTACATGTAGAAAAATGCAAATTGATCCATACTTATCACCCTGCACAAAACTAAAGTCCAAGTGGATCAAAGACCTCAACATAAAACCAGACACACTAAACTTGTTAGAAGAAAATGTGGGGAAAAGCCTTCAACTCATTGGCACAGGAGACAACTGCATGAAAAGAACACTAACAGCACAGGCTCTAAGATCAATAATCAATAAACGGGTTCTCATGAAACTGAAAAACTTCTGTAAAGAAAAGGACCCTGTTGTCAGAACAAAACGACTGCCTACAGATTGGGGAAGGATCTTCACCAACCCTATATCTGACAGAGGGCTAATATCCAGAATATATAAAGAACTCAAGAAGTTAAATAGCAACAAATCAAGTAATCCAATTAAAAAAATGGGGTACAGAGCTAAACAGAGAATTTTCAATAGAGGAATATTGAATGGCAGAGAAACACTTAAAGAAATGCTCAATATCCTTAGTCATCAGGGAAATACAAATCAAACCACCCTTAGATTTCACCTTACACCCATCAGAATGAATAAGATGAAAAACTCAAGTGACAACACATGCTGGAGAGGATGTGGAGAAAGGGGAACCCTCCTCCATTGCTGGTGGGAATATAAACTTGTACAACCACTTTGGAAATCAATCTGGTGCTTTCTCAGACAATTAAGAATAGTGCTACCTCAAGATCCAGCTATACCAGTCTTAGGCATATATCCAAAAGATGCTCAAGTATACAAGGACATTTGCTCAACCATGTTCATAGCAGCTCTATTTGTAAGAGACAATTGATTTTAAATGTCATCTTGCCACTACCGAGAAGCACCTGAGCAGAGAGCCTCAGCTGAAGGATTTTCTGCATTGGTTTGGCCTGTGAACTTGTCTGGAGGACAGGAGCAGTGTTCTCTTGATTACCTTTTTTTAATGTGAGAAGACCCACCCTAAATGTGGGTGGTACTTTCTGGTGTCAGCACAGGCATGAAAGAATATGGAAGAAGAGAGAAAGAGAGAGAGAGAGAGAGAGAGAGAGAGAATCCTCTTTGTTCCCTTAGCTTTTCCTCTGGCTGCAGAATTAATGTACCCTGTTGTTGATGCTGGTTCCTTCAGTGATAATCAGAATCAGTGTTCTTGAACTTCCAACATGGACTGAGGGCCAGCTGCCCTCCAGGAACCCATCAGCCTTTTGATGCGAGCCTGCTACTGCTGAGGCACAGCTTCATGGGCCAAGCAATTTTCAGGTTCTTAGCCTTTCAGGTGTGGTAGGTCTGTTCCTCTGGAAAAAGCAGGCTAATCCAATCCTCAAAAGCCACACCAAAGTTACTTTTGTGACTTGTGTGACTTTTCGACTGAGGTCATGCAGCATTCTCAGTTGGGACTGGGGCATGAACTGATCCCAAAGAGAAGAGGAAGGCCACCCCCTTAGGAAGCACAGGCCTACAGTAGAGGCGGGGTGTCTTCCAAAACCCATATTCATTGAAAGGAACCACTAACTGGCCACACAAAAGTGACTATCCCTGCCTACTTGTCTTTGAAACAATTGCTTAATCCAAAATGATGAGGCACCACTGTCCATCAAAGATACCGTTGACTCACATTGGAGGGGAGCAGGCTAGAAAACAAAAAGATCACCCCAACACGCGTTTGTCTTAACCAGTCTAGCTCAACAAAGGTGCCAGCACTGTACCCCTAAATCCTTGGTGTCTGTGTAGTGACATGAAATACATTAATCACAGACAGCTGTTAATTGTGATTCTTGAGAACAGCGACACAAACAGATTCCTGCCAATTGAAAGTTTTAATTAGATTTATTAATTCTAGAATGCAGTTGAAATTGTAGTGAATATTGATTGTAATGGCCCCTATTTTAAATATAATTAATTCATGATCTGCATAATTGCTCATTACCTGTACCTTAATTATGGGGCATAAAACATTGTTTATCACTAACATAGTACTAATGGGAAGACAGGCTTTCTCCGATAACTTTGGATTCTTGATATTTTGTTGTTGCTGCTGAAGAGAGCAACAAGACATTTCATTTTCTTCAGCGGCAGAAAGATGGAGAGAAAATAGGAGCCCGTATCTCCAATGACAACCGGTATGCAGAGACAACCTGATAAACATGGGACGTTTATGATTCTTTCATGACTGCATTCTCTGACAAGATAAAGTAAATGCTCTTTTGTGGAACTTTACAACTGCACAAGGCTAAAGCTACTGTCCAAGGAAACGGGGAAAAAAATGTCAGGATAAATACCCGGTGTCTGAGGCTGTTCGTGGGCAATGAGGGTATCCTAGCAGCATGACAATTTTCATATAATAACATGAAGAATTTCATGGTTTTTCTTCATCTTATTGCCGGTACCAGCACAATACATCTTTCTTAGGGAAAAAAAAAATAGACAAATCTATGGAACTTTGTGTTTTTTCTCACATCCCATAAATCGTAAAGATAGTTTGTACGCTTACTACTGTTGGCATTTTTTAAAAGTCCAAGCAAAATCTGAAGATTGTGTGTGTGTGTGTGTGTGTGTGTGTGTGTGTGTGTAAAGAGAGAGAGAGAAAGAGAGAGAATCATGTTTCAAGAAAATGTGAGTTATTATCTGAGATGTTAGTTACTTTGGATTCTGTAGTCATTTTTGCAACCCTCTCACAGACTGTGATGAGGCATGAGGGAGGGGTGGTTTGTGGTTTGCCGACATCTGTTAGGGTCTGTGCACAGCCCAGCATATCCAGTGGGGGTTGTGCACCTGTTTCATGGAGTCCGTGAATGTCAACTGTAATGACTGGCTTCATCTGGTCATAACAGCCAAGCAAGCCTGTGCGAGGCGGCCACCAGGACCGCTTTCCCTGGCTGCTGCCTAGTTTCTGGGAGAAGAGTTCTGGAAGAGAGTTCATGCTCACGGTCATTTACACAAAGTCAGGACACCTTCACCAAGCTTTCAGCATTTGCCGGTGTGAGCGGAGAGTATGTGATGTGCGTCTGTGTGTGCGAATGTGCTGGTCTGTGTGTACACATGTAGGTGTATATATGAGTGTGTACATGTTTGTGTGTGTGCGAAAATGCACTTGCCTGTGTGTTCATGTGAATGTATGTGTGCAGATGGGCCCGCCTGTGAGGATGAGCATGTGTGTGTGTGTGTGTGTGTGTGTGTGTGTATGTGTGTCCTGTGTGTGTGTGTGTGTGTGTGTGTGTGTTTCTCCTAGCCTTGAACTTAACATCTTCCTCCCTCAGACTCCTAAAACCAGGAGCTGAGTATGCGAGTCACCAGTTAGCTTTATTTTCTGTACTGGGGATGGAACTTAGGGCCTAGAATACTGGGTAAGCCTTCTACTGCTGAGCTACAGCCCCTGGCAATACATTCAAATTCATAATTTCTAGATATGTATATAATCCTTATGGTGTAGCTATGTGTCTTTCATTCTAAAACCAGCTGCTGCTAGTCAGTCCCTGATGTTCTTGATACATTCTTCAACATGATAAGCCAAATAATGCATAGTGCTGGGCTACTTACCAAGAGCGAATGACTTGCTTTATCTAAATGTTCACTCGAATTTATATGAAGTCTATATGAAGATGCTGTGAAAATTGAAACAGACAAAGTAGATGGAAGCAGACCATAACGATAAAGCATTTAATAGTATGTGGTCATGATCTCACCCATGTATGTTTCTCTACCACCAAGAAGCACACATGGTTAGCTAATGTCCAAGTCTGTGACAGAAACTGCAGCCAACAAAAGCTAATGAAGGAAGAGGAAATTCCTGGTAAATAAAACCATCACATTAGAAGGAAGTGCCCTTCCCTTGATACTGATCCTAGACCTTAGACCCTAGATCTCTTGATCCTAGAGGTGAAGGCTTTTAGATCACCTACGATGGTGACTCTTCCATACCAACTTGACCAGATGGAGACTCTCCGGCTGTGTTGAGGGCCTTTCTGGAAAGGTTTCTGAATGTCGCAGGACCACCTGATGGGCTGGGGTCTAGACTGAATAGAAAGGAAAAGTGAAGAAGCCGAAGCCAGCTGAGTCCCAGCATCCTTCACTCCATGCTTTTTGGCTGCAGATGCAATGAGCCTAGCCACCTGGAGCTCCTGCCACCCTCAGAAGCCAAACCCAAATACATCCTTCTTTCCTTGAGTTGTTGCCAGATATTTAGTCACAGAAAAGTCACTGACGTGGCCCCCATCTCACATGAGCACAATGGACCTTGCTGGGCTCCTGAATGTTCCCATCAAGCCCAGGGAGTGTCCTCAGTGGTACACAGAGTCTGGGTGGCATCAGTGCAGACATTTCTCACCATTCTGCAGGAACAAAGTTTAATGTCATAGTGTCAGGTACCATGAGACTAGTTTTTTAGGAGGCCGGTGTTCTGGTCTTGTAGCTGGCTATCTTCTATATTTGTCTTCATCCTTTGTGGATCTCTGTACCCTAATTTTCTTCTTCTATAAAAACACTGGACATATTAGATAGGGCCCAACCATGGCCCTATTTTAACTTCATTTCTTCTTTTGGTCACATTTAAAGGTAGTTGGGGTCATAATCCCAACATACACACTGGGTGAAGAGGTTCACATCTGTGCTGTACAAGTAGTAAAGTTAAAAAAAATCAGGGGTAAGAATACCGTTTTATGGGTTATAAAGTATTAATGACATCTGGAAAAAAATATCCATCTCCAAGGCTAGCAAGATGGCCCAGCTTGAGTTCAGTACCAGGATCCCACATAGTAGAAGAGAATTGACTCTGAAAATGTCCTCTGACCTTCCACACAGGTATTGTGGCTGACACATACACACACATACACACACACACACACACACACACACACACACACACGATAAATAAAACAAATGCAATTAAAATAAACTTCATCTTTCTACCTAGAGTCTACATCAAGGGCACATCTCCAGCAGTGGATCTCATCTGATAGGCAGAGTGGCCCCTGGGCTCATTTGGTAATATCTGGAAGATGAGTATTTTTTTTCCACTTCAGGGGCTACTACTGGCATCTCATTTGAAGGGGTCGGAAACTTGGCTGCTCAGCTCTCTGCCCTGTGCTCATGCATCTCCCCATTCCAACAGAAACAACCACTGAACCAAAGTGAAAAAAAAAACCCCTACACCAGAAGGCCTTATTCCCCCTCCTTTCTGTTAAATCTGTATACATGGAGAGAGAAGAATGAGGGCATTGGGAGAAAAATCAGAGATGTCCTTTTCACAGACTTCAATGATTTGTTAAGACCATTTTTCTGCAGTTGAGGTAACTTCTACTCTTCTAACCCCCCAGAATCTTCTTTTTTTCTAGAAAGTTCTTCATAGTGTCCAAAAAGCTAACAATAAAGTGGAAGAGTTCAGACAGGGGCTATGAAATAGTTTTGCCCTTGTCCCTCAGCACCAGCATTAGCTCTGCTGTGTTTTTCCTCTCCCTCCATCACATCAGAGATTGGATCTAATCTTAGTCAGCTCCTCTGTGACCCAAGGTGAGATCAAAGAGCTCCTTAACATTCCTGAGGTTGGGGCATGAGAGTAGGTTTTCATAGTAAATGGGATGGGTGAGGAAATGATAGGCAAGAAGCAGGCTGGCACCCAGGGGTCTTCTGTGTTTGACAACCAGAGGCCCAGAGAAGATAGGGAAGCTCTTGCTTCTCCAGGGTCTCTAGAAGCTTTATTAGGAACCAAATGACTTTCACCAGAAGATGCTATTCAGCCTGATGACCCTTCTTCCCACTGTGACCGCTTTACAAGGATTAGCTGCTCAGAGGGATCCCAAGTCTTCCCGGGCCTGATGTACTAGTCCTATCTTGAGAAGCCCTTTGTTCTCCATGTGGCATTACTGAAGTGCCAGAGAGTGCCAACATACCTCAGGTGAGTGTTCCAGGGAAGCTCAGGGACTGAGTTGCAGGTAGAAGGGCTCCTGGGACAACCATGTAGGAGCAAGTGACGGGGCAGGATTTACTGTAGGGAGAAGCCCCTCCAATGCCTCCACAGAGGCACCACACATACTCTGAGCTTTGAGAGGTCTTCTGATGTGTGCCAGGTGGAAAGAAGGTGGTCAGGCGCGTTTCTTGGAAATGGGCAAAATTAGGTAGAGGCTGATCTCAGCTGAGCTGCGTGCATAACCTGAGCTGGGACAGATGACCCCATTGGTGGTTATAGGCTCTTGAATGAGGTTCATCTCTCAAGAGGAGACACACTAACTTATATGGTACTTTACACTAATAAAGTTCCTTTGTCCTCCCAGCATCAGTGATAAACAAACACCGCAAGAGAAAGACTGAAAAGTGTCAGGTCGAAGTTTAGAGCACCTGGCATAAGGCACCTGGTATGGGCTGGAGGCTCAGAAAGCCATCCCCTGCCTCCTGCCTAGGGGACAGCCGTGTCTGCAGGGTGAACTTTGGTAGACATGGAAACAAAAATGTAGTGCTCCCAGGACCACTGGACTGTCCTTCCTCACCATTTCTAAACAAAATGGGATTTCTTGGATCAAATGGGTTATATGGAAATCATTCTGAGGGGCAATAGAGAAGGCAAAGGAAGCATGTACTCCTTATACACATAGCCTGCCCTGATCACCTTCTTTCATTCCAATCACCCATTCTTAGTGTTCTACACAGACTAAACATAGCCATTGACCTCTCCAAGCCTCCACGTCACCAATGAAATGGGCCTCACAGCAAAGAGCCTTTGCTCTTTGGAGGTGGAGCTGGGTTGTGAGCACTGATTAAGGTTCCCTTTGTGAAGCCTACCTGGTATGCTAGAGCACACTTGTAATCCCAGCACTCCAGACAAACATTGGCCCATCTCCTGGAGATGGGTGAATGAATAACAGTCCAGGCTTCCTTTGCCATTAAAGCTCTGCCCACGAACATAGCATCTTCCACTCAAATCTCACAATTCCATGGTAGGAAAGGGATCTGGGAAATACAGAGTGGGTAAACTGAGGCACAGAGAGGGGAGAATACATGCCTAGGGCTTGTATTAGGCTGAATTTAGATTAGGTCTCAGCCTATCAACGCATGAAGCAAACCATTTCGAAGGCTGGGAAATGAGGGAGGGGATTGCATGATTATCAGTGAAATCGATCAACAAAGTCACCGTTTAATTAAAAAATATATCAAAACCTTTCTTGATAATGATCGACCTGCTGCACTGGAGCAATTAAAACCGTGATTTTATTTACTGAGTTACTGCCAACTCCGATGATTTTTTTTCAATACCCCTGTGATAACTCAATTGGAACTATGTGGTGAGACATAGTCATATAAAGCCTTTCCTTAAGATAACTTGTGTCACAGCCAACCAGGGAGTTTATGTGATGGGCCCATTGCATCAGCAAAGTCTCCTCTGTGCCATTCAGCCTCCAATGGCTCTAGTGGGGCCCGTCAGGAGTCTTAGCTGGGGCCCATATTTGAATGGGTAAAGTATACCCCCCCCATGCGTGTTCAACAGCTCTGAGGCCACTGCACATTTGAGGTAATTAGGGATGGATGCTTTTTAAGGTTTAATATTAACTTTTTCAAATTAAACTTTCATTGGAAAGTTTTTGTGATTTTGCTTGTTTGTTTGTTTGCTTGTTTGTTTTGTTTTGTTTGACTGTGTGGGCATGAATGGTTTTGCCCTTCAAAATTAGGTTGAGATTCGAACTCTCATTGTTGTGGCATTAGGAAATGGAGCTTTTCAAAGGTTGGCTCCTGTCATGGGATTAGTGCCTTTACAGTAGGCTCCAGAGAGCATCTTTGCCCTTTCTCTTTGGGGTGATACAGAGGAAAGTTACCATCTATGAACCAATAACCAGCCCTCACCAGACACTGAACCCACTGGTGCCTTGATCTTAGGCTTTCCAGACTTGAAAACTGTGAGAGATAAATTTCTGTTGTTTATAAACCACACAGTTTGTGGTATTTTGTTATAGCAGCCCAGATGGACTAAGACAGAAACATACCTCCCACTCCCACGTACCACTTTGTGGATGATATTGAGGGGGAGTGAAAGCCTAGAATTCTCCAAGCAGACAAGTTCTTATGCTTAGGAGTCATGGTGGAGTGCTTGTACTCCGGCATGTAAACTCAAAATGCCACGTGAACGTTGGACTTTGAAAAAAAAAAAAAAAAGAAAGAGAGAGAAAAGAAAGAAAAAAGAGACTGTATTCATTGAAAACTATGATGGGCGCACACTTCTCTAGTTATAGAACATATTCTAGTTATAGAATATGTCCGTATCCTCAGAAAGGAGCCCATGATTAATTAAAGTAGAGACATGCCATGTATGTCACTTGCCTTTGTGGGATGTCAGAATCAATAAATTAGTTTAATTCTTGGTTTTTCATTTCTCCAATTTGCTTGACCACAAAATGTTATCCTTATGTTATACTTATTTAAAAAAAAAACATAGAGAACCCATTTGAAGAAGTCCTACTGAGGCAGAACCAGGAAGAAACTGATTATTAATCAAAAGAGGCACAGGCAATAGGATGAAACATCTGGCAGGGGTCGGGAGACCCGGATTTTGGTCTAGACTCTTCCGTTAATTAGCTATGTGACTTTGGGGGAAATCACACTCCTCTGGGCCCTGGTTTACTTGCCTGTAAAATGAGGGGGCTCTAATTAGGTCATTCCTAAGGCTTCTTCTGGCTCTAATGTATGGTGTTTTCTGATTTGAAAGATTTATCTGCTGGTGGGCTGTCTCTCTGTCCGTTCACTGTCGTAGCTCAGGTTGGCAGTCGCAGGGTCTGTAAAGCACCTGGAAGCTCCCCCAGAGAAGGCAAAGGGAGCCGTAGTACCTCCAAAGCCATCTGGATGATAATGCAATCTGTGTGTTCCAGACCCACCCTAGGATGAAGGCTATGCCTCACCCCCATCTCTTCCTCTCCCTCCCCCTCCCTCCTCTTCCCTCTCTCTTCCTCTCTCTGTGTTTCAGAGACCTTCTTTGCCCACTATGCCCTAGGATATGAAATTTTGGTTTTCTGTTTTGTTTTGTTTCCTTTTGTTTAAGACGATTCTCATTATGTATCCCTGCGGTGCCTTCAAACTCAACATCCTCCTTTCTCACTGTCCCAAGTGCTGACACTATGAGGGCATTATCTGGCTGACATTATCAGGCTTCAGAATGCTAGGCTTGGTGGGGGAAAAGCCATGCCAGGCATGGAAATGCGACCCCACTCAGCAGTGTATAGATAGGGTCATGTTCAAGAAGACCTTTCGTTGGACTCTCACTGGCTGGGTAGCCACAGAGACCCCACTGGAAAAAAAAATGCCTAAAATGTTGTAGGATTGAAATACCCATGTAGAAATAAGGACAGTCTCTGAGTGGCATGTGCACGTGATCAGTGGTGTGGTGAATCTTTACATCTGTATGAAAGGGCAGGATGGGAGAAGCCACATGACAACACAGGCCACAGAGGCGACTCTTGACAGCCAATGTGTCAGGATGTCTCCATGGTCAAGCAGGCAAATGGAAAGATAGTGACATTTCTTCAGGAACGTGATAAGCTGGATGGCAGCATGGGCAGCACCCATGAGCTTCACATGTGGCCCTGTATGCTGAGTTCTGGGCTAGCTATAGCTTCCATGTTCCAGCAGGTGTAACAGCTCAGACAGAACCACTCCCAAGAGCTCATAATAAAAAAAAAGTCAGAACCAGAACTAAGGGACCCTTAAAGAAGTATAAAGGGAGAGGAGAGCCCAGTGCTCAGAAGCAGGCAGGAGAATATTTCCAGAGATCAAGAGGAGTGAAGAAGACTTTGTAAACTCGCCTCACAATGGACAGTCTATTCCTGCTCATTTTAGTGGATCAATCCATGCCCTGGGTCTAAGTCGAGATGGTATATTGTTACACGTGCTGTTCAAATCAGTGTTGGTGGTCTCAGGGCCTCCTATGTGTCATTCCCTACTATGTGTGGTAGAGTATAGAAGGAGGAATGAGAGGCATACATAAGAAATGGGACAGAGCACAGGAAGTAGCTGATCATTTTCTTTCATTATCACTAAGTAGGTGGCTGAGAGGAGGCAACTATTACGGTGAGAATTACTTAGGTATTGACTGACCTTAGCGGCAATATTGTTGCATGCAAATGCCTGGAATCAGAGGTCCCTGAGTGCTCTAGAGGCCTATGAATCATGCTTTGGTAGACCTAAGAGTCTAGGCAGCCTCATGCATCTGCTTGGAAGTATAGGCTCTTCCACTAAAGCAATCTGCACTTCACTAAACTGAGCAAGAATTCTCCAGATTGGAAAGACTAACTTAGCTACCCTCATTTGGGTCTTCTTTTCTTTGCTGTATGCTGGGTTTAACATATGTCACCTAGGATGCTAAAGGCCCTTATTCTGGTTGTTTTTTAGCCAACTTGACAAAACCCAGAGTTGTCTGGGAAGAGAAGCATCAATTGAGAACATGCCTCCATCAGACTGGCCTGTAGGCAAGTCCCTGAGACATTTTCTTGATTAATGGTCAATGTGGGAGGGTGCTATCCCTAGCAAGTCATACTGGGCTGCACAAGAAAGCAGGCTGCACAAGCCATGAGGAGCAAGCCAGTAAGGAGCACCCTGCCATGGCTTCTGCTTTAGATCCTGCCTCCAATCTCCTATTCTGAGTTCCTGCACTGACTTGCCTTCTTGGTGGGCTACAAGTTGTAAGATGAAATAAAACCTTCCCTCTCCAAGCTGCTTCTGGTCATGGTGTTTATGGCAGCCATAGAAAGCAAACTAGGACAGCCCTTGTTCATGCCTGGTGGTGATAGTTTGTGTAGTTACCAGGGTGTGAAATATCAGACCTCAATATTAGAGCCCAAGCCCCAAAACACTATCTGAAGGGTTCTCCCTTCCTCCCTCCCTCCCTCCCTTACAGCCTCCTCTGTGTGTTTGTGTCAGTTAATGTATGTATGTGTGTGTATAATGGCTTTGTCTCCCAACAATATGAGCTGCAACTTGATATGAAGAAAAACAAAAGAATCTGTTGGCTGGTGTGATCAGGGATCCCAAATCAAGGTTTTCTGAGACTTCTGCCGTGTTTTCCTCTTCTGCATTTTGCTTCCTGTGGCCTTGACTCCATCCCACAGCTAGCAGCATTGAAGGCTACTATAAAATACTGAGACAATGTGTCCTATTCTCCAAATGAGGGAGGGAGAAAGATGAGAGAAATGAGGAGTAGGAGGAGTAGGAGGAGAGAGACAGAGAGACAGAGACAGTGCAAGACAGAGGGACAGAGAATGTTAATATGTATTCTTATGATCCAACAGGATTTGCCCATTGCCAGAATTTGACCTCATGTGGGAGCCTTCAGACTCATGTATGGTTTCATACAACAGCATGGCTGGACCCCTGTCTATGCCTACAGCAGAGAATTTATGGCCAAACCCCCATCTGTTGCAATGATCAGGAGGGACCTTTCTCTCATGTGTAAGTTTGCTCTCATCTAGAGCCTGGCCAGCTGCTCAGGGCCCACTGATTAGCAGATTCTCTCCCCCTCCCTCCAGTTGCCTTTTCCCTTAATCTCAGCCTTTAGCTCATGAAGGCTGGCTCCTCTCAACTTTTCCAGGTAGCTGGCACAGCTCTACTTGTGACTGGAGGAACAAGAAGATGCCATCTCTTTAGGCTTTCTCTTGGAGAGAAGGCATTTCCCACAAAGCACCATCTGATCCCGGATTCCCAGCCCATCAGATTGTTCCAGCCTTGGGCAGCATCTCAGCCTCTCCAAGTGTCAGTGGTATCACCTACAACCAAATCCATCACAGGTACTGGATAAAAGCTGAAGGATGCCGGTGGAATGATCCACTGGAAGTGCTCAGCATCATTGCTGGAATACTAAATCTCTCGAGAATGACTAACTTGACTTTCCTAGCATGCCCTGCAACTTCATGGGGTCTGAATGTTCTCAGCGATCAATATTGGGAAGGGTTGAGAGCAGGGTTCTTCCCTTTGTTGAACTCTTTGCTCATTCTTGCCCTCCACAACTCTTTCCATGATAGCCTTAGGACAGGCACTCTGCTCTGTCATCTTTGCAGAAAGGCTAGCCAGTATCCATTTCCCTGCCTGCACAAAAACAGAAAAAGAAAAGGAGCTGATAACACTTGTGTCAGGACCTATTTTTAGTGCGTTGCAAGGCAGATCTTCCCTCCATGCTTTCTCCAGTCCCTCAGGACTTTTAGATAGAGCATTTAAATATTTATAAACTCTTACAGTTATTTATTAAAGGTTTGTGTTGTTATTATATTTAGTGTGGAGTATTCATTTCTCCCTCCCAAAATAACAGGACATTCCATTAAACGACATGTGTTAATGATGCAGTAAATTGTCTTTTAAAGCAACAGAGAAAGTTTCCCTCTCCTTTGACAATCCTAACTATCCTTATTTAAAAGTAAGGGTCCTACTTCACTGGAGAATGCATTGTCCCTGATTCTCTGAATGTTGTTTGATGCAGACTTAGGAAATTTTTAGTGCTTATGCAGAGAAATCTTAACCTTAGAAATCACCATCCAGTTGAAAGCAATAGATGCTTGTGTAGTGAGTAAATTTTCTCCGTGAGCACCACTGTTGTGAGCGTGCAAGTGAACACATGTGCATCTTCTCAAGAGTGTCCCAGGTCAGATCATCCAGTCTTCCTCCCGTCCTTCCTTTTTTCCCTCCTTCCTCCATTTTCTCCAGTCTAACCCATTCCGTGCTGACACAGTAATAGGTGCTAAATACAAAGAAAACCCCAAACAAACAAACAGATGAGAGATTCCACCCTGGGGAGCTGAGTAACTGAGAGCACTTGCTTTTCCAGAGGATCGAGGTTCAGTTTTTTGCACTGGGCAGCTCCAGGGAATCTAACAACCTCGTCTGTGCTCAACTGGCACGTACGCTTATATGCATATACCTGGACACACACACACACACACACACACACACACACACACACACACACTTAAAACTAAAGCGAATCTTTAAAAAACAAAACGTAAATTCTACCCTAAAAAATTTACAGGATCCAATGGAAGATGAAAACTAATAAAAACAATGTCACACGAATGAACACAATGCAAAGGAACATATAGAGAGCCACAGGAACAAGGGGGAAGTGTTTTTTTATTTTTCTTTGATGTATGGATAGTCTATGTACGCTGCATGAGGCTAGATTTATGGAAAATCAGCTGCTTTTCCTCTTTTTTTATATAATCTAAAGAAGTATATTTCTTTAAAAATTTTCATTTTTATTTTTATATAATTTTTTATTTATTACAATTTATTTACTTTGTATCCCAGCTGTAGCCCCACCCACATCCCTTCCCAGTGCCACCTTCCCTCTCTCCTTCCCTCCCTCCTTCATTTCCTCCAATGCCCCTTCCCCAGTCCACTGATAGTAGAGGACCTCCTCTCCTCCCATCTGACCCTAGCCTATCAGGTCTCATCAGGACTGTCTTTCATAGTCTTCCTTTGTGGCCTGGTAAGGCTGCCCTACTCCCCCAACACACACACACACACACACCGGGAGGAGATGATCAAAGAGCCAGCCACTGAGTTCATGTCAGAGACAGCCCCTGTTCCCCTTACTAGCGAGCCCATTTGGAGACTGAGCTGCCTTGGGCTACCTCTGTGCAGGGGATCTAAGTTATCTCCATGAATGGTCCTTGATTAGAGTATCAGTCTCAGAAAAGACACCTAGACCCAGATTTTTTGGTTCTGTTGTTCTCCTTGTGGTGCTCCAGATCCTTCCCGGTCTTTCTATCTCCCCTTTCTTTCATAAGATTCCCTGCACTCTGCCCAAAGTTTGTCTATGAGTCTCAGCATCTACTTTAATACCCTGCTGGGTAGAGTCTTTCAGAAGCCCTCTGTGGTAAACTCCTGTCTTGTTTCTTGTTTTCACCTTCTTCCAATGTCTATCCTGTTTGCCTTTCTGAATGAAGACCGAGCATCTTTTTTTTTTTTTTTTTTTTTTTTTTTTTTTTTTTCCAGAGCTGAGGACCGAACCCAGGGCCTTGCGCTTGCTAGGCAAGCGCTCTACCACTGAGCTAAATCCCCAACCCCGAAGACCGAGCATCTTACCCAGCAAGGACATTTGCTCATTCATGTTCATAGCAGCTTTGTTCGTAATAGCCAGAATCTAGAAATAACCCAGAGGTCCACAGTTGAGGAATGGATACAGAAATTGTGGTACATTTACACAATGGAATACTACTCAACAATTGAAAACAAGGAATCATGACATTTATAGGCAAATGGTAGGAACTAGAAAAGATTATCCCAGAAGCAGAAAGACACACATAGTATATACCCACTTACAAGCAGATAATATAGGATACAAATAATATAGGATAATCATGCTAAAATCCGCACACCTAAAGAAGATAAGCAAGAAGGAGCACCCTGGATAAGATGCTCAACTGGCTTTTTCTTGGGGTGAAATGTGTCTTCCTTCACTAGGTTGTCAACCCACCAGTCTGGTTTCATTGCTCAAACAAGTTCAGTACTGGAGAGGCTCTGTCCTATAGGGGCATATGGTAATCTCGACAACCATTTTGAGTGTGACAAATGAATAAGATGACACTGGCATTTACTGGAGTGTGCTGAGACATGCTAATCAAATACCCCAAGATGGTCAATACAAACTACAACTCTGAGTGTCCACAGTGCCCGGACTGCTGTTGGGAGGGACTATGGGACTATCACGGGATCCTTGGAGGAAACATTGCAGTAGCAGGTATCAAAGGTGTGGCAGATGGAACTGAGGTAGTGCCTTTTGAATATTTGTCTCATTTTTTTTCTGTGTTATTTAAGTTCTCAAGAATAACCATTAACAGAGTTTTATTCTTTGTTTTCAAGGTTATTTTCAATGCTGATTTATCCCCCCCCCCCACCAGCCCAACAAAAAATGTCTAGAAACTAAGAGATCAGGATTCTAGGGTGAACTCATCTATCAGCGGATGCTATGACTTTGGGTAACATTTATCCTCCCCTTTGTGGGCTCATTTCTACTGTAGCCCTTCGGGACTCCAGGGACCTGGGCCTTCCTGGATTTTGGCTTGACTCTGGGAAGCCCAAGGAATACCCCAGAGGGAAATAAAAGGCCAAAGATGTGGAGTGTTTCAAGGCTATCCTTGCAGCAGGAAGAATTCAATAAATGCCTAATGAACCTGGACTGCATTGGCTGTCCTCTTGTTCCAGGCAGGTCCCAAGGCATTTAAGAGGCACCATGGGACTTTGTGCCTTGTAGATGTATGTGTTCATGGAAGGAGAGGGCAAGAGACTCCTGGTTATTCAGTCACAGGGGATTTAAAGCCATGGGTGGTCCCTAGAGTCTCTATCTGTGGGAGGAGGTTGAGGGCTTCACTCTTTCACCCTCTGCTGGGGCATGGGAACATGTTCACTGGAAAAAGTCCTATGAGGGACTTGCTAGAATTTTCAGGCACTGGCTCTGAAAATTCTCTCTTACCAGCAGATGGGAGCTCCAGTCTCTTTCTTGGAATCTAATTTCCTCTGTTTGCTGCTCAGGACCCCACCACATAGTGCCACAGGCCCATGTGTCCTGTTCTGGAGGCAGGGGACATTTGCTTGATAACCCAGAGGAATCCATCTTGGGAAGTCAGCCATCTTTCACCCCGCGCTCTAACCTGCTGAGCTCCACCTGCTGTATCCTAAGGGGCTTGCTTGTAAAGGAGGCTGTCTGAAGGCCCTATATAAATTCATACATTTCTAGAATTTGGCTTGGCACACCCAGAGGGCCTCCTGAAAGCACAGACCGATTTCAGACCTGCTCCGGTGCCCGAGAGAGCCAGCTGGCTGCCAGTCCATTCTTCCCACTCAGAGAGTTGGGGCGCCTACTACATAATTGAAGCATTAGTAACAGTTTCTTTCCCCCTTCTGCAGGCATTCCCTGAGGTCTGCCGTTTGCTTTGCAGGAGCCGTTGGCATTAAATACGCTGGGTGTCAGTACAGCAGCGAGGTGGTTAATTTTGACTGGATATTATGCTATATAACCACTTGGCATTTAAGTTGAAAAATGACTTTCTGCTTCACCTGTCAGCATACCAGTTCTCATCAAATAAGTGAGTGAGAAAAATTTTTAAATTTCAATTTCCTGATGCTATTAGACACTACTTCTTCCATACTTAAACAGTTTAGCAGGGCATGGACGGGCTTTGGTATGCAGACCATGCTTTCCACCGCACGCCATTACAATAGCTATTTTTTGTTTAAAGGGTAAAGAGATGCATGGATCTTTATCTCGAGGTTAGGAAAATGTATTGCAGGAACACGGCCAATCAGGTTCTGGATAACTTTGAAACATGGTAACCGTCCCAGCGCCCACCGTAGAGAATCCTAGATGTCAGAAGAAGCTTCAAAATGAAGTAACTGCAGAGAGTAACCTTGCTCAGTACTTGAGGGGGAAATTGATCACTCATGTTAGCATTAATCTATTTTTACTGTTCCTCTGGTCAATTATAATTCAGTAAACCATGCCAGAGCCTTGCGTTCATGAACTCTCTCTATGTTTAAGATTAAAACCCCAGGCTCCTCTGCTTCGGTGAATTAGAGATCTCCCACGCTTCATAGTTCAAACAGCTTCGTTAGCGTCACCTCATTTTGTTTAGACATCCTTGAAATGAAAAGCCTGCAGAGAGATGACAGCATTTGATTTCTGCATTGCAGAGCCACTTTCTAATAACTCCTCATTTTTATACCTTGACCCAGATGAAGGAATACATGGGTGATTAAGTGGGGTTCAGGTGACTACACATGGGGTGGTACCCAGACCCCACAAGTGTGCAAACTTACTTGCTTCTTTTTGCTTTCAGTCTCTTCATCTATTCATCCATCCATCCATCCATCCATCCATCCATCCATCCATCCATCCATCCATTTGTTCTTGAAACAACATTTAGCTATCATGCTCAAGTTGAACTAAGTCTGTAAGGCAGGCTGGATCTTGTGATGCCCCTGCCTCAGCTCCAGGCAGCTGGGATTCTAGGGTTTGCCATGAATCCTGGGCATGGCCTGTTTCTTTAACTAGAATGACACTGAGCAGAACCTCATGCTTTCATCCCTAGCAGTAGTAAGCACTGTGGGGAAGTTTTGTGGCTATCCTGGAGACGCTGCAGCTTAAGAAGTCTGCACTACTGCCCAGCCCTTTCCAGAGAGTTGGACCATTCTACACTCAATCTCTCAGACTTTGATTTTCTGCTCTCTTTGTTCCTAACCTTAGCTTTTCTATATCCTTATGAAGAGGCTTCTAGAAGAAATAAATCATTTAAGATGTTAGACACTTGGGATAATATTGTATTCCTTTACTTTGCCTGAAAGGTGTGTGTGTGTGTGTGTGTGTGTGTGTGTAGTTTGTACACATGTGTGCAAAAGTGTGTATATCTGTGTATGAACCACTCCTGTCGTACAGATGGAAACACCCAAGCTGAGTGGCGTTACTGGACCTGAGTGGTCTTCCAGGCTCAGAGCTGGAAAAGCAAACACACATTCTAGTTTGTCAGGAGGTACAGGGATTAACTAACCCAGCAAATGCAACTGGAAGGGCTCCCAGCACAGAGCAAATCTTTAGTTCTTGTCTCACTGTTCTTTATCCTTGTTTTGTTGCTTCACGACCCTCCCCTAACAGCACCAGGTGACTAGCGACAAGGGACAAGGGATACCTACTGCTGTAGGCCTGCACCGGCGACCCGGAGACCCAGGCCGTCTGCCCGAGGGAGGCTATTTGTCTCCATCGGAAACATGAACCAGATTTCCCCGTAATGGGCTCCATATTTTGGCCAAGCCGCCTCAGATGTCTGGCCAATAGAAAAGCCGTGTCCTTCCTGCACAATTTCAGCCCTAAGAATCTGTGACTCTCACTCCCTGGAGGCCGAGGGAACAGGAGGAGGGCGGGCTTGAAATCAATAAATGGATTGCACACCTTCAGGGCCCTGCCATTTGTCATCTCTGACCTACACAGGCATTCTGGGATCACACTAACCCGTGCTACGTGAGTCTCTACCATCTCTCCTATCCTCCTCTCTGACCCCTCAAAATATTGCTTCAGGTTCCAGGAGGCTGGGTGGTGAGAGGTGGGGCTGAAGGAAAACAGAGATCTAGCGGAAGATGGAGGGACAGAAAGCATCCAGAGTGCTTGTGCCTGCTGAGTGGCACCAGCGTCATCCTAGTACCCGTGAGCTCAGCCAGGGACCTGGGACCCTTTCTTCACTCACTTCCAGGAAGAAAGCGGACTTCACATAGCCCTCTGTACTTCACAGAAAACCAAAGAGAAGGAAGAGGAGTGGAATAACATAGACATTCAGGATATAGTCTCCAGTATGATCTGCAAACTCAGAAAGTGCTTCCTTAAAGCCATCCACCCATCCATCAAATATCTATTTTTGAGGTGCCCATGAAGTGTCTAGCTTCTGCTCTGAGATACTCAGGATCCTCTCATCCTGCACCCAGGAAATGGCTTTTAGTAGGGTTGGAAGAATAACTAGAGGTCAGTAAGGGAGCTAAGGTATGAAGGACTCAAGAAGAGGTTTGAACTCTTGGCTCTGGATGGACTACAACAGGCTGTCTGTGCTTGCAGTCTAAAACTGGAGACTATGGCTAGGACAGTGGGAAGAAGGGAGGATGAGAGGAAAGATCCAGCTAGGAAGAGAGTTCCAGATGGCCCTGGAGAGGACTCTCAAGATAGTGGTTGATCCGTGAAGCTCATGAAGCACCCTGATATTCATCAAGAAATTTTCAGGAAGGGCCTGTCCATCCAGGACTGTCATTTGACAATCAAGGGCTGCATCCATAACACAGGACAACTAGGTTATCTGGAAGGGGCTGCCACTAGACTCCACCATAAGGAGCCATTTTTAAACTGAGCAGAGCTTTGGCAAAAAGGCATCCCAGTGTGGTTTGAGAGGGTTTGTATAGTAAGTTGTATACGGAATAGGACTAGCATAGCAGCCAGAGACTAAAGACCTGAGCACGGGAGGGGGGGGCATAGACTGGGTGATGTAATACCCATGTGTGAATGATGGATTTCCAGGTGTGAAAGCACTCACACAGACCAACCGCAATGGGCACCTCAGGCCAGACTCCACCTTGGGGATGCAGCTGGAATACAGCTGGGCCATCCGGTGCCACAAGTTTCTACTGTTGAGTCTCACTCTGCTTTCCCAGTCCTCAGCCCCATCCAGCCAGTTAAGAGAACCCAGCTACTGCTGATCTGTAAGTTCCTTAAGGTCCATCCACCTGTGTCACAGTCCCCCCGCCCCCGTGATTTATCCCTGGTGCCACACCTAAAGTTGACTGTTGGGCACTAATGTCCGTCTTTCATATCCTTCTTTAATCACGAGAGAGTAATTGCAGATATTTAAAGACCCGAGTTTCCTGCAGGAATTTCTATACTGGGTTTTATAGGCCTTTTATAACAGAACAAATCACAGTTTGGATGAAATTCTGGGAATTCTCTTGCAGGATAATCGTGCCTAGATTGCCTCCCCACTGCTAGCTTAATGCGCCTGTCCAAGTTTGGGATTTACTAGGGAGCCAATTTGTCTTAAGAAATTAACAAAACCACTACCCAAGTACCACGTTGAACATAAAGTTTTTTTTATTATTTATTTTGTTGAAAGGGGGAAAAAAATCCCCCACATTCTACAACTCACAAAACAGCCCTTGAAAATCATTTAGATGAAATTGAAATTTTCTTCCCAAATGACTCCCCCACTCTACGGGGCTGCCGCCTGCCCTTCCCATAACCCCTTGCTCACATTTGTCTATTCAGCAGTTTCGGTTCAAACTCTGTAGACCGGCTGGCACAAAGGGCTCGTTGCATCTTCCTTTTTTACTTTTACAATTTTTATTTATTGGTGGTTTTGGAGAAACACAGTTGAGCCCCAAGGACAGCAGAATTCTCAGATGGGGAAGCAATATGAACTGAGATTTAGACAAGAGAAGACTGAATTCCCCACAGCCTAGCCTCACATGTACCCGGATTAGGTTTTTCTCTTCTTCAGGATGTGGCCTGAAAGAAATGCAGGAAGGAAAGACCATGCATTTGCAGTACTGGATTCTCGGGGACCACTTTGGAGAGCAACTGTCTGTATTTCCTCTGGGGGATCCCTGTCTCCCTTGCACTCAGTGGGCCTTCCACTTCTGCCTCATGTTAGCCATGGAGGGGGCGGCACTGTCCTGGCCACTTGGGAAAGACAGCTTGTTTAAAGCATGTCCTTTAGTTCTGCTCGCCGTCTCGAAGCCACAAATAGCTACAAACTGAGTCTCTGCCCATCTCCCTTGGGGGCAGCAGGCCTGTGGTAGTGTGATCTTTGCGTCCAGGAGGGGAGGCATGACTACCCCAGATCTCCCTGTTGGGTGTAGGCCAGGTGAGCACCTGGCCAAGGCAGGCACACTTAAACTGAAAGGCTATGGGGAGGGGGTTTGTCCCAGATGGTGTTTCCCCAAAGGGTTTCAGGACTTGTAGGTATTTCTCTGTTTTATTATTGTATTGGGGCCAGAGCCATTGTCGGGAGCAAAGGGCACTTGCAGCACAGCAGAAAAATTTCTTCAGGGGCTGAACTCCTCCGGTTGACCATAAGGCTATAGAAGGAGCTGGGAGCCAGGGCCTCCTCTGAGTGGGTATCATTACATGTACCTCAGAAGCCGAGGGACTAGCCTGTTCAGAGAACAGTGCTTATGCACTGCTTGGTGCATGGGGTGCTAGCTCTGCAGGGTGGCAACTCCTTTGGGCATTCACGCTGCAATACAGCAGCACCGCCACACTTTTCCAGGGCCTGCATGGGTTGACAGACTCCCCTTCTGGAGGCAAAGACACAAATATACTCCCAACCAAATCCAAATGTCACTGCCCAATGCAGCCACCAGAATAAGGAAGGCATAGCACCAGGAGCACCAGGAAACAGCATTGTCTTGTGTGTTCCAGCACCAGGCAAGGCATCCCCCCCATGCCCTCAAATACACACACACACACACACACACACACGCACGCATGCACACACACACACACACACACACACACACATGCTCCTGTAGTTTTTCTTCTTCGGTGTCTGTACCTCCTCACTGTGGATGTAGTCTCTTTGTATGTGCTCTTTGAAGGTGCTCCTGCACCTTCTCCTGTCCTAGGGGCCCTGAAAGGCCCACCTGCAAGGCAGCTTCCCCAAGGTGGGAGAGCTGGGACAGCATAGGCCCCAGAGATCTCAGGAAAAATTCTGTGTGTACCAGACTCACGTTCAATGTCAGTGTCGGGCACCATTCATCCAGTCCCCCAAAGAGTCATTCTCAGCCTCTAGGTCAGGGTCAGAGGGAACCTCTGACCCCAATTCTGAGCCTCAATCATATCTGCTCTGCTCCTGCCCTGGTTTGTGGGCCTCTCCTTCCCCAGGTGGTTAAGTCTCACTGCTTACCTGACAGCCCACCCTCCTGGGCTTCTGCCTTAGAACTTAGAACTTTGCAGGCACTAGGATAGTCAGAGGGAGGTGAGACAGGAGGCAGGGCAGCCATGCTCTCTTTCCGAACATGTGGTTGGCTCTCACTACAGATGTCAATCACTCCCACCTGCCTGCTTCCCAAGTGCCCTGTATTGGCCTAGTATTAACACTGCTTCATTATGCTTTGAGCTGCAGAGACCCTCATAAGGGTCCTGGTCATCTTACAAGTGTGAAGCCAAGCAACCACAGAGGCCCTGCCCCCACCCACACATCATCCAATATCTCCTGTGCACTGGCCCTAGCTTAAGAGATGGAGACCCAGGAAGAAGAGAGTAGCTTTGATCTCGTGGAGTGAAGTGTATGGCCTGCTGGAGGTGACACAGCATCTAGAAAAGAAAAGGGGAGGGGAAGGATCCCTTTAAAGAGCCAGAAGTGTCAGCACAGGAAAACTAGGCAAGGCAAGGCGACACAGGAGCTGGACAGAGCTGTAATGCAGCTGGAGGAAATCTCTTTGAGGAGGCGGCATTTGGGGGCATCTGGGGGCATCTGAGGCAGGGCTAGTCGCAAGGGTTAAAGCTGGGAGGCAGGACTGTGTGTGGCTAGAGCAGCTGGGACCCAAGAACAGAAAGAAGAGCCTGTCCCTGGATGCTGCTTGGTGGGCAAGGAGCAGGCCACAGCTGGGAGTCTTCATCTCATGGGACCAAGCCTAGAAGAACTGTGTGGACTGAGCCATCCTTTCCCTTTCCCGTCCCTCACTGACCTGAGCTGTCCCATCCAGCAGAAGA
Source organism: Psammomys obesus (assembly GCF_907164565.1). Lineage (NCBI taxonomy): Eukaryota > Metazoa > Chordata > Mammalia > Rodentia > Muridae > Psammomys > Psammomys obesus. The sequence goes on along the minus strand of NW_026596158.1, from coordinate 6,069,014 downwards.
CATGCATTTGGCACACACCTTCTTGGGGAAGCAGGGGTGCAGCCGGCGGCATTGTTTTCCCCCGAAGAATACATTTTTAATTAACAGGTTTTATTTACCACAACCAAGTTCACTGACGTTCACACAGCTGCCTTTAAGAACATTTTAAATTATCAGGTTTTACTCATCACAAGAAAATCTCCCCAATGGAGTTGGGCGGGGCGGAGGGGGGAGGTGTGGGTGGTTCTGAGAAAGCAGAAGGAGGAAAGAGAGAGAGTCCCCACCCCCTAACCCCCCAGCCTGCAGCTTCCTGTCACAGTGGGACACACAGGCAGAGCTGATGCCCCACACAGTCAGGTTTCCTGTTCCTTTCCTATTGTCTACAGGGCGAGGAACTGTCACCTTTTTCTGATGTGGTTTACCAAAGCAGGGTATGAATCCCTGCTAACCAATTTGATGGTACCTTGTGCTTCCTGTCCAGAAAAAAAAATGGCTGTGTCCCTGTTTCTGCTAGTTCCAGGGCACAGCCTTCACTGTCCCTTGAGCTAAGTCCCTGCCACAAAGCCTTAAAGGACAGCTGGTTTCATTTACTGTCAATCTAACCACTCCTTTGGTAAAGAGGACCCGAACCTTGGCTAGGGAAGGAAGGAGCCAATCTTATAAATGAGGTGTCTACCTTGGGCAGGGACAAAGACTTGCCCTGCCTTTCCTTGGCAAATGTGCATATTAAAAAATTTATCAAGTCCATTTTAATATCCTTCAACTAATGGGAGGATCTTAAAGACCTTTCTAAGCATAGAAGTATTAAACACTGCTGTGGATGTCACCCAAATAAACGAAATAAAGGTACCTTTGGTTGAGGCAGAAGAATGGTAACCCGGTTCCTGGCAACGGCAATGGCAAACCACATTGTGGCAATCCATGTTCTAATGAGCCTCCAACTTGGTTTCTACCTTTATCCCAAAGGTACAGAAAATAGCACTGATTTTTTTTTTAAATATATATATCAAGAAAACGTCATTTGCTCTAAAATGTCTCTAAAAGCAGGTCTAAATTGCCAATAAGGGCTGGGTAATTGTATCAGCATGGATCAGAAAGCATTTCTCAGATCCCATGATAGAGCTTGCAGGGTGAAGAGCTCCAGCCTGCTGCACCCTGTCCTTCAAGAACAAATTAAAAACAGAAAACAAAACCACTAAAACTAAAAAAACCAACAACAACAAACAAACAAACAAAAAACCAAAAGACCCTCCCACCTCAGCATGGCAGGTTTCAACACAGCGCAGTCTCCTGGGAAAGTCAAGTGTCAAGCCCCCATTCTAATTTGTGAAACGTGATTTCTCCTGAGGAGTCATCCAAACACTCAGGTTGAATCAAAGCAACTTGGTGTCTGTTTGTTTTTGAAATGTGTACCTTTCTCAGTGTGGCTCCTCCAGCCCTTGGGTCAGGAGTTACTTAATTATTCTCTCCCCATGCAGGCTAACGAGGAGGTGGGGGCAGCTAAGTGCTTAGCTTGCTCCGCTGCCAGCAGGACGAGCCTCTCCTCCACCTTAGCTATAATCACTCGACTAGCAAACACACATACAGTATAAATATTTAAGAAAAAGTAAATTCCATTAAGTTGCTGTGTGATAGATGTAGTGGTAGGTGCTTATCTTTGAAATATTAAACTCTAGACATTTATATCCATACAAAAAAGAGTTTCCTGCCATTTGATGAGAATTATGTGCCTGGCACTAATAAAATATTAAACTCCAATTTAAAAGATAAGTATCTTATCCACTTTTTTCATAATAAAACATTTTACTATGCTCAGGGAGGCCAATATGCATTGGAATTTCCATACAATACCGTATTTACAAACTTTCATAAAAGTTTTGTGTATGCATTTGTCAGCGGCTGGTTTTGCACTTGGCGTCCTGATTATTCTCCCTAATGACCCGGTCTGCTTCAATAATGCATGATGGGAAGTGTACAAACAGCCTTTGTTTTGTGTAGGGTGATTCTGTATTTTTGGGTTAGTGGCTCTCCTTGTCAGTTAATGAAATGGAGGTGGTCACTAAGATTGTATTATCCCTTTCGGTCCCCATTACATAAATTAATGTCAAACCGATGCGACGTTTCATGTTTAAAATAACGGATACAAGTGTTAGAAATTACAGCCTGCAATTTTCCTACTTGACAATGCATTATTTTTCAGCTGGAAATGTCAGTGTCTAACCCCTGCCAAGAATACTGCGGAGAGGGCAATGAGTAATAAGGATTAGTTATCAAATTTAGTGTCTTTTGAAACCTGCCCAGGGTTGTCAGGGCAGGGGGAGAGAAGCAGTCCAGGAGGGTAAGTGAACTGATAGAAGCCAAATTCTAGGGGTCCCAGACAAGAACGGGAGCTGCTCCCACTACACCGTGGCCTGCTGGTCTTGAATAAAGATGGGGAGGGCTAGCCTTGGGTGAAACTCTGGGAGTCTCTTGCCTAGGGGATGGTTCGGGGATTACATCAGCTAAACCTCCATGAATTCCTTCATAGAAAGAGACGTTCAAGTGGTCTCGCCTCGCTGGACCGGTAGCGTGTGTGCTCCCAATATTCATTATGGTGTGGGCTCCAAGGCTGCCACTTTGGAATCTTGGCTTTGGCTGAGAAATTGCTGAGCTGTTTTTCGGTCACATCTGGAAAGCTCCTGAGACCTTAAGCCTGTTTGGACTTTCCGTAGTGAGAGCTCTTCCCCCCTGTCCCCACCCCATGGAGTCAGCTATGACAAAGCGATTTTTATCAGCCACCCTCTCCTCTTCCTTCTTTGTTTTGATAGATGCCAAAAGACAAGATGTCTTAAGAAATGTAATTACTGAAGAGGGTGAAAAACCATGAGGCGTTCAAAAATAACAAAAAAAAAAAAAAAAGAAAAAGCAAGGTGGGGGGAAATCTTCCATACTTTCACCCTCAGGGTGGGAATAGAAATGAACCCTACATCCCAATGCTATGTCAATCAACTCATGAGCTAACACAATGTTTAGCTTGGGGGATCTGTGTGTGGTAAGACAAGTTAAATGCTTCTCACATCCGGAGACGTTTTCCATTCTCAAAGTGACATTGGGCCCCTGAAGCAGTGTTCTGGTGGAGGAGACCCGCACTTGCTGCGAGTCTAGGCGCTTTCCACTAGTCGGAGAATCATCACGAGGAGGTCGTGTCTGCTTCTCCTACAGACCGCCAAACACTTGGCCAGTAGTAGCCAGAATGTCCTGTGAACATCACCAATTCGACACCTCAGGGGAGAGTGTTGACAGGGTGCTGCAGGAAGAGCAGAGGTGGTGATCCAGGGAGATCTTAAAATAATAAACACCTAAGGGACAGAAAAGACAGCAAGCTAGCAGGTGCGCTTCCCTTTGGGTGTGCGTCCCGGGCATGTAGGTAGATATCCCTTTTTCTTTCTCATTAGCAACCAGGGTCACACATGCTGGTCAGAGGTCCTCTAAACTGGCGGCTGACTGCTGTGTCCCTTTGGCAAGCTGCAGATGCTGACTAATTCCTAAACAGGACCTTTCCCCTTCTCTTCCATGTAATGAGAGGTGTGAGTTCCGTATATTTTGTTTTGTAAATTGCTGCAGAGACAGCGATGCACCCTGTGTCCACTAATTATGTTTAGGGCAAACCTTACTTTGTAGCTAGCCTGCACACACATGCTTGTTTCTCTATCTCCCTGTGAGGGGTTTCTTCAAGCCCGTCTCTCCAGGGTCCTGATCAGTCAGCTCTTTCACGCACTGTGGTCTTGGAGGGTAGCTCGGCTTAGGCTCTGTCTATTTATGCTCAGGAGATTATTGTTCCAGCTTACACTTCCAGGTCACAGTCCATCATGAAGGGAAGTCGGGGTAGGAGTTTATGGCAGCAACCTGAGCAGGCCTGCTTACTACCTACACAGAGTGAGTTGTCTCTGACCGAGGAACTTGCTCACAGCCAACAAAATACAGTAGTAGCCATGGAGGATGCAGCTCACTAGCTGGCTGGCTCATGGGTTTATAGTTCCACAGTTCTCTTCTACAGCGTAGGACAACGTGCCCAGAGATGGCACAGCCCACAGTGTGCTTCCCCATCCCTGCATCAGTTAATAATCCAGGCAATCCTCTACAGTCATGTCATCCGGCCAGCGCCATCTGGGCGATCCCTCAGCTGAGACTCTCCTCAGGTGACTCTAAGCTGTGCCAAAATGACAACGGAAGCTAATGGGAACAGGCGTCTTTGTTCCTGGTTGAAAAGGAGAGAGATGAGAGGCACAGGGACTGCCGGCCTCAGCCTCTAACTAGCTGTGTGAGTTCAGGTGAATGTCTGTTTTGTTTTTCCATAAAATGGAGACCATCCTGTGGAAAAATCCATGATCAGCAAGACGAACTTCTCATGTTCTGTCTCCTATGCAGTGGTCAGAAGAGGGAGAGCAAGAAAGGGAGATGAGTTGTGACTTTGACCAAAGAGCATTAAATACTTGTATGAAAATGCCGTACTGAGATTCATTATTCTGTACATTGAATACATGCTAATGAAAACAGAAAGCACATTTGGTAACTGCCAGTAAAAGACGGCCAGCACTTTGGAGGCCAAGACACGAAGA
>NW_026596158.1:6011937-6059437 GCF_907164565.1 Psammomys obesus | reverse complement strand
TCAGGGACTCTTTCCACACCTTGAATTAGAGATCTGGTTTTCTGGCTGCTGATAGTTGGAAACCTGCACAGGTTTTGCAAGCCCATGAGGTCCTTTGCCCCTCTTAAACCAATCCCTACCATGCTAGAGCCTTTGAAGAAGTATCAACAAGGCACTCTCTCATCACACCAGTGGGGAACTTGCAGACAGTCTTGAGAATTAGACATCTTGGCTTGGCCAGATACCAAATTCAAACAACCAACTGGAGAGGCTGACGCCCATGGAGAGAGGAGAGGGTGCAGAGGGGAATCCTGGAATTGGTTCATCGAGCTTGGAAATCTTGCTACCACATCGGGATGCTGGAAAAGCTCATTCTCCTGGCTTCTTGCTGTGTGAGTGAGTGTGTGTGTGTGTGTCTGTGTGTGTGTGTGTGTGTGTGTGTGTGTGTGTGTGTGTGTCTGTGTGCATGCATGCTTGAGTGCTTATAAGGGGAGCTAAAGGAGGGTAGGAATGAGCACTATTTCATTTCTCCAGGGGCAAATCCTCTAGAGCAAGTTAAGGGACCAGAAGTTATTACAAAACGGCTCCTAGCATTCTGCAGCTTAAGAAATGTGTTTAGCAAAAATCAATCCTTCTAACGATACCAAGTGAAATATTGTTCTCCAAACTCTACCAGTCAAGAAGTTTGGATTCTCAGGAGATTACAACTCAACACAAAACCACCATGGATGCAAAAAAGAGACACCTGCAGCCGAAGTCTAATATGTAGTGTTTCAAGCCATTTCTCTACCTGCAACCTGTCTGCAGTCAGAGTTCATGAAAGGGGTGAAGAGGCTCACGGTACCTGTGGCATCAGGGCAATCATGGGGTGGAGTGGTGGCTCTGAGTTGCCCGGTCAGCACATCCCTGGGGTGGGGCAGCTTCAGACAGTCAAGGGTTCCATGTCTATGATCTTGAGATGCACACACCTGCCTTTAAGAAACGGACAAGCTGCCTGGCTGCTGGACAGAGCTCAGCTTTGCTAGAAAGTGGACCCCTTGTTTGGTCCACCCCAGCTGACTGAAAACACAGAAGCTTTCTACCTGCAAGCCCCAGGCCCCGAGCTTGACCTCTGATTTCTAAGGGTGCTTTGGGTGAAGGTTGAGAGGAGCTTTTTGGGACCAAAAACCACAACTACCCAAGACCTTTGCCCTTGAATATAGTTGCTTCCAAGGAACTCAAAAACGCTGGCTAAAGGCCCACGTCTGATTCTGGACCCCAATTCAGTGACCATTGCATCCTTGGCTCCCCACCTCTTCCCTCTACTTGTGGGAAAGGAGAGGAGAAAGAGGCATCTTGGACATCAAACACTCTGTTCCAGCACTGAGACGAGTTAAACAGACATGAATCAGAAAAACATATGGATCCAATTTTGGTTTAAAAATTAATGGGAAAACACATTCTCATCAAACTCAAAACAATGAAAAATATTTTTTAAGCAGGCAAAAAATCCAAAATACAGCTGGGTTTGCCCAGCTCTGCGCAGATTCCTGACGCCCGTGATCTCCTCGCTGGGTGTTTGAGACTGGCACATGTTGCTGAAGGAGGCGTGGGATGAATTAGGGCAGTGATTGTTAGATGCCGGTTTCCAACAGGGCAGACCACCCAGGACAGTTCCCTGAAAAGGTACTGTTGAGCTGGGTGGGGTGGCAAACACCTGTAAATTTAATATTCTGGAGGCTGAGGCAGGGGGATAATGAGTTGAAGGCTAGCCCAAACTATGTAGTGAGACCCTATACCAAAAAGTCAGAGGTGAAGAGATTGCTGGGGATGAACAGCACTTGCTGCTCTTCCAGCAGATCTGAGTTCAGTTCCTAGCCCCGATGGTGGGTGGTTCTCATCCACCTGCAACCCCAGCTCCAGGGCATCCAATACCCTCCGCTGGCCTCCACAGATAACCACACATATGTGCTATATACTCACACAGACATAGACACATACGCAAGTATAAAAATAAATCTTAAAAAAATAAAATAAAAGCAAGAAGCAAATGTTGTCTGGTGGTTGAACCTTTGCCAACATGTGCTCTGGGCGTACAGCTAATGAGTCGGGTCCCATCGAGAAATTATACCTGGATGTGCCACACTGAAGAGGGCACAGACATGTCTCTGGCTGGTAAGCTGGGTTCATTCAATAGCCAAAATACCTCATACGAGAAAGGGAATGGCATGCTTCTTTGCTGCCAATCTCAGCCTGCGATCTCATGCTACAGAATGGTTTACCTAGCCTGTCTTGCCCTGGACAGACCATCCTCTCTTCCCAGTGTCCTCCAGCTCTGGATCTTTGCAATCCCAGTCACTCTGAGCTGCCTCTCGAGATGGCTCCACGGAACCGAAGCCAGTGCCTGGCACCCCAGCAAGCCTTGCTTAAGGATCAAGGTTGAAGACATCTGTTGACAGGAGTAACAGCAACGGGAAGGGCAGGCTGCAGCCACCTCAATGGTCTTCAGCCAGCCAGTCTGGAGCCTCTAAATTGCTCTGAGTCTCCCTAGGTTTTTCTGCTGGAAAACCATCCCTGGACTGTGTCCCTGGGCAGCCCCTGAACCTCTCCTTACCTTGCCCTCCTCTGAAGATGGCCTTGCTTCTTCAAGGGCAAAATACAAAAGAAGAAAGCCATCAACTATAGCCATTGCCAGTGTCCTTACTAGTTCTCTCATTTGGCTTCTCTGGGACATCAATAACCTCTTTCTTCACTCACGCTTTCTCTTTTCTTTCTTGTCCTAAGACAAAGTCTTGCTGCATAGTCTCAGCTGAAAGATCTGTGGTGGGGGCTCTGGAGGAGCGCTGAGGCAGATTTTCAGGGTGTGTAAAAAGTTTATTAAAAGGCTTACTACTGTCATGAATAGACAGATAAGCAACAGCATGGCTCTAAGGGAGAGTGCAGGCCCTAACACCGAAGACAGACAACACTGTGGGCTGTGAAGAAAGGAATCCAGGACTCACACAGAAGAAGTGGAACTCTCTTCCTGTGCCTTTCTGAGTGAGGGTGGGGGAGGTTCACAGCACAAGCTTACAGCTGGGCTCTGTGACCTCCCACAAGAGGAAGGGAAGGGATAAGGATCATGGGGTGTGACCATCTGTACTCACTTTGATATAAACTCACTTCTCCAGGTAAGAATTCCTGGTTCCTGGAGGACTCCTAACTAAGACTCAGAGTCAGGCTCACAGTGCCCTCATCTGTGAGAGGAGAGAGACTGCTGAAGATGCCTGAGCCTGAGAAGCAGCTGGGTTCTAACATGGCCTTACATTGGCCAGCCTTGATTTCGAGCTCCTCCTGCCTCAGCCTCTGGTGTTCTGAGATTTCAGGTGTGCACAATAGCTCCCTGCTCTGCCTTAGACCTATCACTGCCACACTTGTGATGGGGTGTTCTTGTGGGCTCCAGCAGGGTGTTTAAAAGAACCAGTTTCTAATCAGCATTGTCACCTTGATGAACTCCCTCCTGTGACCCATGCCTGGTGTCTGGGAAATGAGGTGATAACGGTTTCTGACTGACAGAGCTGTTTTAAAGATAGAAGAAAGAAGTTAATACCCAGAAAACATGTCACTGGGCTGCTAGCACATGCTAAGCGTTAAATAAAAGTAGGTTATATTATTGCTTCCACTTCCTTCCTGGCAGTGTTTAGATGTGCCCAAGTCTCTCCTTTTGAGCAAGGAATTCTTTATCAACCTCCCTGCACCGGTCTACTAACTGTTACTGTGAAATAACTCCTGTGTATGTGTGTGTGTGTGTGTGTGTGTGTGTGTGTGTGTTGGGGGATAATTAACAGAGAACAGGGATATCTTTTCTGTGAGTCCAAGATCATGTGTCAAGAGCCTCCTCTGCTTCAGCTTGTGATAAAAGAGGGCACTCAGTGGCCATGCTATTTGCTCTCAGGAAGGTTCCATACCATGAAAACAAAGATTCACCCTCCTCTGTGAGAAGGCACCAGTCTGTTTTTGAGAGTTATACCTAAAATCCAAACTCCTCCAGAGTTGGCTCAAATGTCCAGAGCTTCTAAAGTGGCAGCCTGTGTGAGTTTGGGAGGAAAGACCCCATCAAACCCTTACATTCCCATCCACAATCAAATACTACCCTCCTTGGCACCATATTCTTGCTTTCAGGTCTCTCGTCCTTGTTGTTTTGGAAAGGAGAATTATGAAGCTTTCTTTCTCCTGCCTAAATTCTCTCTCTTAATTCTATGCCTTTTCGACTCTGCCCATTTCCATTCTATTTCCCTTCACCAGCATTTCCTGTATTGTACCCTCCCAGGCACGAAGCCCCAAGCACACATTTCACTCACCTTTTGGGTGCTTTGTAACCCACTTTGGCTGTACTCCTGCCCTTTTTCACCCTCCCTCCTGAGACGTCTTCCTCTGTAGATGGAATTCATGCAAAAGTAGACACCCTATAGGATCTTGAGCTTACCAATTGCCTGGCTGCTGACTTGGGCTCACCCTCTCCAGCCCAGCTCTTCAACTCCATGCCTCTCAGGCTGCCAACTAAGTATATCCTTTACGTATTTCGAGCTGTTAGCTCTGCCCTCAGGAGTCCTTGTATTCCTCTAGTGAGAACAGTGTCCTGTGGTTATTCTTAACTCTTTCCTCCCTATCACATTGATTCTGTTGCTATTAATGTCTCTCAACTACTCTCTAGATTTACTTCCATCTCTGTGGCTCTAAGACTTGACTCCTTCCTCTGGTTCACTATGATTACCTACTGTGGGTTCTCGGTCATTCTTATCTTCAATCCACCTGCCACTCTTGCAATAGGGAAGACCTCTTCTGGGGGTCTCACATCTCTACTGAAAACCCATATGTCCTTTCCTGTAGCCTGAGAATAGTGTCCAAACTCCACTTTCTAATCTCTAATGACATTGACTTCAGTACCTTATAACATTGCCATCGGGTGTTCTTCATCTCTGTTGTCCTCCATGATAGAGCTGTAGAGGGCAAAATGTCTTACTGGTCTACCACTGAATTATTTATGTGGACTTTTGTGACCATACCCAAAGGGCTATCTCTGTGTTTATTCCATACTCATTGGCACCCAACACCAGATGACCCAACTCAAACTTAGCCTGGTAGGTGTCAGGGGATGGCAAGACCAGCTCCAGGGTCCACACAACCCTTGAGTAGGGCATGACTTAACTTCTGCTAGCCGCTTACTTCCACTAGATCCTCAGTCATCCTGGCTCCTGACAAGCATTTCCACTGAAGTTGACTAGAGTCGGCCAAATGTCATAGTGAAAAACTCCGGTGTTTAGATGGGATGCCTTAACAGTCCATGCTTCACGTGATGTGTGCCCAAGACTCTGTAAACATACCCCAGTGGGATAACCTCTACTCCTTCTTTACACCCATATTTAGTGAGTTCTTTGTCTACATTTTCCCCACATTTATGATTTACATCTAAAGACCCTGGTATATGTCTTTGCTCTTTTCTTTGCCATAGAATTCACCATTCTTAATTGTGTTTGTTTGCTAAGCTGTGTCCACAACAGGATGTTGGCTATTTTATTTTTCGTCACTGACAAATACCTGAGAGTATTGGCTCAAAGAGAAAAACTCACTCATTCATTTATTTCTTCATTTAATTAAGAAAATTATTTTTCATCTTTGCTCATGGAGTACTTTCTAGATTCTCCTTTCAACTCAGAAGTCTTAGGAGGGGAGTTTCTAAGAACCCTTGTCTGAATGGCCCATCCAATTCATATCAGAGCCCATCTCAATCTGCTCTCTTTAAAAGCAGCTCACAGCAACAGCCACCCACAAACCTGGATTCTGTCCTGGAAGGAGCAGATCTGTGATATGCCATTTTGTGGAATGTTCCGGAAAGGTGCCACAAAGGCACTTGACTGAGAACCAGCTAGCATGAACATCCTGCCAGAGGCATTGGAAGAAAAACACTGTGTGGGGATGATAAGAACAAGAAAGCTCAGAAGCAACAAGGATGTGAAGGTGTCAGTCTGTCCCAGTAGAATGTCAGCCTTTAGCAAAACTTGGTTCTTTTATCTTCCTGAATCTCTAGGCCTAGAGCAATGCTTAGCCTTAGACATAATAGCTCAATATATATTTACTGACTGGTTGGTTGAGGTTTTGATTGGCTATTATTTATATATTACCTAAAATAAAAAAGCAACATAAAATAAATAAGCCACCATCATTGTATTTCAAGGATATGAAAGCTGGGCAGAAAAAAATAGAATAAAATGGGAACACTTCCAGATGTTACTGGCTGAAAATGGACAATGTGTAATTGCTGTGATTTTTATCGTAGGTCAGTTTGACATAAACCTGGAGCCATCTAAGAAGAGGGAACCTCAACTGAAGAACTGCCTGGATCAGACTGTCCTGTGGCTATGTCTGTGGAGCATCTTCTTGACTCCTAATTGATGTAAGAGGGGTCCTTTCTGTGGGAGATACCATATGTAGACAGGTTGTCTTGGCGGTGTAAGGAAGGCAATTGAGCAATTCAGGTGGAACAATCCAGTAAGCAGCACCCCTCCACGGTCTCTTCTTTAGTCCCTGCCTCCAGGTTCTTGCTTTGACAACCCTTGAGGATGGACTGTAAATAAACCCTTTTCTTTCCCAAGTTGCTTTGGGTCAGTGTGGTGGTTTAAGTGGGATGTCACTCATAAGCCTCAGGTATTTGAATAGTTGGTGCCTATTTGGTGGCTCTTTGGAGAGGATTAGGAGGGGTGGCCTTCTTAGATGAAGTGTGTAATGGGGGTAGGCTTAGGGATTTCAAGACTATTCCCAGTGTGCTTTCTGCCTGTAGCTTCTGATTTTGAGATGTGAGCTCTCAACTGTCCCTGCTACCATGCCTTTGTGGACTCTAACCCTCTAAAACCAAAAGCCTGATTAAATGTTTCTTTTATAAGTTGCCTTGGTCATTGCATTTTATCATAGCAACAGAAAAGCAAACTAGATATTGTGGTTTGAAGGCTTTCATGATGTTCCTTAAACAGTCCTAATTCTTTTTGGAGCCGGGTATATTAATCTAGTGCTCTGAAAAAAAATTTTTTTGAGTCACATCCTATAGATTGAGGATACAGTCTTGTTCTTTCCACTCCACTGCCATGGCTTCCTTATCCTTAAGCCCTCTAATTATCACTTTCTGTTTGTTCACTTTCCATGGCCTTCTTTGATTCTTTCTCATCCTTGGAATCCAAAACTCCCCTCAAGTTTGACATCCTTCATGAAATTCTCTACATTAACACATCTCATCTTCTCTCACCTACCTCCAAGTACTTGCAAAACACCATTCTAACGGTTCTATGTTGACCGTTATTGCTCCATGTTATATCATATGTGGGTTAAGTTTAAGATATAACAAAGTCTAATAAAAGTTTAATATTCTATCTGTTTTAAATATAAAACAAGATAGCCCACCTGTTGCCAATTTAGTTTGACAAAGGTTCAGAGGTGTTAAGTAGATTTTATGGGTAGAATTGCTTATTTTGGCTTATGGTTTCAAAGTGCATTGCCTATAGCCATCTGCCTCCATGCACTTTGGCAGAATATTATGGTAACAGGAATGTGTGCCAAAGGACTTCCTTCATGGTAGGCAGAAGCAGAGAATGGTTTATACAGGAAGATGCCAAGTCAAGATATAGCCCCAGTGACTGGCTTTTTCCAAGTTAGCCCGCATGCTAAACCTTTCACAATCTCCTAGTAATATCATCATATTATGAATTCATAAAGGGATTAATTCATCCATTAGGTCAGAGCCCTGATAATATAGTTATTTCTGAAAGCCATCACCAACTCACTTGGGAGGCTGTCTCACTATCCCTTAGGCTCCTTTTGGAAAAATGAGGTTGCCAAATTTGACCATTTACTGAGACTAAATTGAAAATAAAGAGAGAGTACATGACTGGCAGGATTCAATGAAGGTGACATTTCCAAAGCTGAGTAGACTTCCTAACCAGTCTTCAGGTACAGTTGGCAATCTTTGATCAGTGGCAGTTGGAGGAAATTCCCAGAGAAGGATTGTTGAGTGCCAAGGTGGAGGGTTTCCCATGGCTGGTCATTTCCCAGAACTAGTGTGGGTTGGGATGGAGGTAGACTGGTTGCCATGGCCCAGCAGTCTCTCAAGTCTGAGAGCTCAGTTCAAGGGCTGCCAGGAGGCAGAAATCATGTCTCACACGTTCCTTGTGCGTGCTCCATATCCTGGCATGCAGCCAACATTCAGTCCCAGCCTTAACATGATGACTTGTTGAATCTGCTTTGCTGATTGAAAGGTAACTGCACAAACTGCATATATATATATATATATATATATATATATATATATATATATATATATATACAGTGTGTGTGTGTGTGTGTGTGTGTGTGTGTGTGTGTGTGTTCCCACAGGTATGCTTGTATATTATGTATGGATACATATATACACTTTTAAATCCTTGGATCTGGGAAATGTGACTGAGTGCTATAAGAATGTAGGGAACTGATCTGTATAATTTTGCCTCTCTTGGGGCTGTCATCAAAGGAATCCATTACCAAATCTCTATGCTTCAATGAGACTTGGTGGTTTGGTGGGTGGGGTGGGGTGGGGCAAGTCCGGAAATGGGGACAGTGTTTTACAGATACCCAGTCCAGAAATACCTCCCACAAGACAACAAGTTCTGATGACTTCCAAATGAGTATGCACAGGGTGCTCTGAGAGGCAGGCTCTGCCTGGCAGATTTGGGTGACTAGAAACGAGACAGAAAAAGGAATACTGCTAGAGTGCCACTAATGCAGACGGAAGTGGAAACTTCCTGCTACAATTGTAGCCCCCCCCCCCCCCATGCAGCTGTTTCTTTGAGAATTTGATAGTAGAACCCAGAAACAACAAGACCGTTTTTGGAAAAGCAGATGCTCCGGAAACATTTGTTGACTAGGAAAAAAAAATCCCTGGGAGAGAGGTGTGGGGATAGGGGCTTGCTATGTAGCCCAGGCTGCACTTGGCGGCCTCAGCTTCCCAAGTGCTGGGGTGACAGGCCTGCACTACACACCTGTGAGTGGTAGAGATCTTTAGGGGAGCTTCAAAGTGCTACCTCCCAGCATCTCTGTCCTGCTTCCTGCTATGTTAATTCTTCATCTTGGTGACATCCTGTATGTGAGTGGTGATGATGATGCCGCAGTGAACTCTATCATACTCTACACTGACATCTGGTGAGGGAGGTCCCTTGCTGAATTGGGATCATGTTGTCTCACGCTGTGAACCTCTTAGGATCTGTGGTATCAGGAGTTAAGGTGATGGTCCACACAGCACAACTCCTCTGCCCTTTCACGATCAGGCACTTGGTATTAAGAGGAGAGTACCCCAAGGGTAGATGGCATTCAACTTGGCTACCTCTACAAACAAGGCCATGCCCAGCACAAAATCGTTCCAACTGCTGGTTATAGCTTCACAGATCAGTTAAAAAATTGTTTCTCTTCAAAATTAAATGACACAGACATTGTGCTCCTGGAGATTCTATTGTATAATGCAATGGCTGGTCTTTTGATAAATAGACTTTGAAGTGCTCTACATATTTCTTCAACAAGCTTTTATCCATTTGGCTAATTTTATTCTTTATAAGTCATGGAAGACAAGGAAATGGTCCTGTGATTAGATCTAGCTCAAAGACTGGGGGAGAGAAGTGGAGTTTGAGCTGTTCTCCAAAGCACATGCAAAGAGCACATTTTATAGAAAAGATAGTCAGAACACAGGAGAATGACAGAGCTGGAAAGGACCACAAAGCCCCTAAACCTGCAGTTCCTCATGTGGTCCATCCTGCCTACAGCTCAGCATCTCCTGGGGTAATCATTGCTGAGTACACATGCTTATTGGATGAAATTTATCAGAGTCTTGTCAAGTAGACTGACAATGCACATTTTTGATTGACTCTCCAGATTGGCTGTGGCTGGGAGCTAGGATAATAAAACAGGTTCAGTGTACCAGTGTAGGGTCAAAATCTAGGACTAACCACTGATTGACATTCTTAGACCCGTGTGTGTGTGTGTGTGTATGTGTGTGTGTGTGTGTGTGTGTTTCAGAGCTGAGGACCGAACCCAGAGCTTTGTGCTTGCTAGACAAGCACTCTATCACTGAGCTAAATCCCCAGCCCTTTGTCATTCTTACAAAAGGAAGAAAATGGTAGTCAGTAGTTTCCTTTTATCTGTGACAAATGGATATCCAAGATATCTCCCAGTGGATACCAGAAATCACGGAAAATATCAAAGTCTACACACTCTTTTGACCTATGCCTACATACCCAAGCTAAACTTTAATTCACAAGTGTAGGCACAGTAAGAACTTAACAACTGTGAGTGGTGGTGAGGAGATGGCTATGGTTTAAAAGCACTGGCTGCTCTCGTGTGGGATCCAGTTTTGATTCCCAGCATCCGTAGAGCAGTTCACAATTGTCTGTGAACTCCGGTATCAGGGAATCCGAATCCCTTTCCTGGCCTCTCCAGGTACTGCGCATATATGATACATAGACATACATACAAAGACAAATAACCATAATTTCTTTTAAATGTGTTTAAAAAGTTAACTACTATAATTCACAGTAAAGTAGAACAATTGTAAAAATATACTACTGCAATGATGGAGATTACAGTGAAGAGTAAAGGCAATGTTGTCAAGCCCCTGATTCAACCTAGCTGTTCTCCCAGCCTGTCCTGAGAGTCTCATCCTCCTGTAGCTACTTGCTGTTAGAGCACATCCAGATATGACCTTCCATAGCTTTGCCTATTTGGAGAGTGTTTCAATCAATGTCTCTTGCTTTGGTGATATATTGTTCTGGCCTCCTGAGTTTGGTTCTTAATCTTTCAAGGTTCTAATGCCCCTCACAGCAGAAGCTCAGATGGCAGGACTTCCAAACAATGACAGTGGAGGCCCAGGAAAGATCCACTTTTGTTAACTCACAGTGGGCCCTTTGTCTGCTCTTATTCCAAAATTGCTCAGGGAAAGCTTAGTAAAAAAAAGTGGGAAGCCCTAGTAAGTCTGTCATTTCAACATTCTCTTCAGGTAGACTCCTGTGCTAGCACACCCACATTGGGAGGAAATCACCCTCTGATCTTTACAAAGAGGTGTGCACGCCACCATAAGGGCAGGAAGGGATGGCGTGCTGGGAAAGCCCAGAAGAACCATTCAGTTTCCGGCCTGGAGCCTTGTCAGTCAGAAGTATGCTTCCCATGGATTCTAAAAATCATAGGATAATTCTTGAAATACCCTTAGGTCTGAGTGCCTGGGCAGCAGTGGTGGCTGCTTCTTGGAGCTCTTTAAGGTTTTTGGAATTTCAAGAGGGAAATCCAGAGACCAGGATTAGGAGATAAATAGACGTGCACAATTCCATTGTTTCCCTTAAAGGGCATGATGGAGACAAAGTCAAGATCAGCTGTCTTGTGTAGGTTAACAGGCCGCGGTCTGGAAAGCAGCGGGAAGGGGCTGTCACTTATGTGGGTCCTCCAAGAACCCCTCCACTCCAAAGATTCTGCTTGGGGATTAAGATTTGTTATCCAGCCCAGGACATTTCAGATGGAAAAAGGGCTCACGCAGAACTTAATGTGTCTTCCAGTCTTTCTTCTGATCTAAATGGCAGACTGCTTGATTGCAAGTGGCTCCAGAGCTCTGAGAGAATATAAGCCCAAACCCTTTTATATCATAAGGCTATTAAAGGAGGCAAAATCCATCCCCGGAGGGAATCAACAGAGGTACAAGGGGGAAGAACCCCATATTAGTTAGCTTTGCATCACAATGACACAAAACATCTGATATAACATACTTAATGATAAATTATTCATTTTATTCACAGACTCAGAGTGTTTAGTCCATAGTGACTTGTTTCCTTGAGCTCGGGGAGAACACCTTGATGGTGGGATCGTGAGACAGATCCTTTACCACGTGGCCAGCAGGAAGTAGAGACTGTGATAGGAAGGGACCAGGAATAATATTCCCCCAAGGATATACCTCCAATGAACTACACCCTTCAGCTGGATGCAAACCCATAACATTTCCCAAACAATCCAAAATAGTACCATGAACTGGGGACCAAAGCGTTAAGATACCCAGGCCTATGGGGGATACATTTCACGCCAAGCCATAGTAAACCAGAGAGCGCCAGAGAAGGGGCAGGGAGAGCAGCACTCCCCATGGGGCATTTCAGTTGTGGATCCTCTGCCAGGCTGCCAAATGCATTGCGCAACCTTGGAGGCAGAAAAATGGTGAACCACAGTGAGCTGCTTCTCCCGGGGTTGAAGAGCCTCACACGGAACCTTTTAGTTTAAGGCGCTCTGATCTAAATGCCAATTAACATCCCCTCTCCTCAGATTTTCACACACACACACACACCCCTAGTTCACTTATGAACCCACAATATTCTATACACAGATTCCAGTCTTTATGCTAGATAAAGACTCCACCACTGAGCCACAGCCCCCAGCCCCATTTTACCTTTGATTTTGAGACGGTGTCTCTCTAAGTTGCCCAGGCTAGCCTCCAGATGTCTCTGGAGCACAGGCTAAATTCAAACTTCCTATTTTCACGCTCCAGTCTCTAGTGCAGTGGGGATTACAGGTGGGTGCCATAAACAAAAAAAAACTGCTTTTGAAAACGTAGTGTGATCATATCTCCTGACAACATAAAGGGAAACGCATCGCATGCTAGTGGCTGAGCAGCGTGACCTCGGAGTTCTGTGAACAATGTGAGAGAGTTACAGAGGTTCCGCATCTTTGCAAACATTTACCATTACCAGCCTTTGCTATGTCACCCATTCATCCATTCGTTCCTCACTCATTTACTTTGTGACACAGAATCTTCCCGTGTAACCTAGGCTGGCTTTAAACTCTCAACCCTCCTCAGAGTGAGCTCTTCTACTGCAGGGAAGGGCAGGAGGCTTGTGTTGGCTAATTGTGGATTGTGTTTGCACTCCTTGAAATGGCCCATGAGCTCAAATCCCTTCTCATACCCTTGTTTCTAAAACGATCTTAAGTAGATTTTAAGTATTCTTTTGCCCATCCTGTATAAAGGTTGGTTGTCTCTCTGTTAGTGAGTTCTGTGAATAGATATTATAAATCCTTGCCTCTTGATTTTTTTCCCTTTTTTATTTTTATTAATTACAGTTCATTCACTGTGTATCTCCCTTGTAGCTCCCTCCCTCCTCCCATCCCAATCCCACCCTTCCTCCCCATTCTTCACCCATGTCCCTCCCCAAGTCCACTGATAGGGGAGGTCCTCCTCTCCTTCCTTCTGATCCTAGTCTATCAGGTCTCATCAAGAGTGGCTACATTGTCTTTCTCTGTGGTCTGGTAAGGCTGCTCCCCACTCAGGGGGAGGTGATCAAAGAGCAGGCCAATCAGTTCATGTCAGAGACAGGCCCTGTTCCCATTACTATGGAACCCACTTGGACACTGAACTGCCATGGGCTGCATCTGTGCAGAGGTTTTACATTATCTCCATGCATGGTCCTTGGTTAGAGTATCAGTCTCAGAAAAGACCCTGTGCCCAGATTTTTTGGTTCTGTTGCTCTCCTTGGGAGCTCCTGTCCTCTCCAGGTCTTACTATCTCCCACTTCTTTCATAAGATTTCCTGCACTCCTCCCAAAGTTTGGCTATAAGTCTCAGGATCTGCTTTGATAGTCTTCAGGGCAGAGCCTTTCAGAGGTCCTCTGTTACAATAGGCTTCTGTCCTATTCCCTGTTTTCTCCCTCTTCTGATGTCCACCCTCTTTGCCTTTCTGAAAGGGGGTTGAACATCTTAGCCGGAGTCCTCCTTCTTGATTAGTTTCTTTAGTATGTTTATTCTGTATTATATATCTAATATCCACCTATGAGTGAGTACATACCCTGTGTGTATTTCTGCTTCTGGGATACCTCACTCAGGACGATCTTTTTCTGTTCCCACCAATTGCCTGCAAGTTTCATGATTCCCGTGTTTTTTTTTTTTTTTTTTTTTTTATTGCTGAGTAATATTCCATTGTGTAGCTGTTTCAATCAGAAAAGAATTTTAGTTTTTCTAAAGTTTGCGTAATCATGATTTTTACCCTTTTTATTTATCTTTATTTTTATGTGCACGGGTGCTTTGCCTGCATGTATGTCTGTGGGGTGGTGTTGGATCATCTAGAGCTGGAGTTACAGACAGTGGTGAACTTCCCTGAGAGTGCTGGGAACTAAAGCTGGGTCTCTCAGAAGAGCAGACAGTGCTGAGCCATCTCTCCAGCCCCGTGATTTTCACTCTCATAGTATAATTACCCTTTGTGAAATTTCTTGTAAATAATTTTGCCTAAGATACAAAACTTTTCACATTTTCCTTTAGAAGTTTCATGGTTTTACATTTATTTGTTTACTTGTTTATTTATTGTGTGTTCATATGTAAGCGTCTGTGTTTGTGTGCTTTGTGGATGAGGGTAGCATGTACCAGAGCTTGTCTGTGGGTGTCAGTTCTTCCCTTCTACCACGTGAAGTCTGGAGATCGAACCTAAGTCCTGAACCTCTGCAACCAGCTCCTTACCTAGCGAGCCGGCAAACACACGTGGCTTTAATCCATACATTTATCCATAGGCTCCATTTTGCGTTGTGCACTGTATGTGCTATAATAAGGTTAAAGTTCGCCATCATTAGCATGAATTGTCTAAGAAAGGGGCTACTTTACCCCCACCCCCAAGGTCCCCTGTTACCTTTTCCCTGGTGTCTAAACTATGGCTAACAATGGGGTACACCAGTCACAGAAGACCATCTTCCCCTCAGGTGGGCAACACCTGGGAGAGCAATAGGACTTGCCTTCTGAAGCAGAGACGAATGTCCAAACGTTGGCCTCAAGTGACAAAGGGACCAGGAGTCTGCCTTTACCGCCTTTTCCAAGAATGCTTCTGCCTACAGTGTGATGCCATCTTTCTATGAATATAAACGCTTGCCTCCTTCCTCTCCTTTTTTTTCCCTCCTCAGGATGAGAGACTCATCCTGGTCAAAATTTGAATTTTAGAGAAACAAGGCAGGCCAGCATAGGGTCTTCAAATATAGAAAGCTGGAAGAAACCAATAATATAACAAAGCATAAACTCATTTGGAAAACCAAGGAAGAGAAGCCCAAGGAGGCCAAGTGACACCCAGTATCGCACAGGGAAGAAAAAGCACAAATGGGAGTAGATCCCAGCTGTCTGAAGGGCGGGGGACTGTTTGAAGCTTGCCTTTCACACTGCGACATCTCTCCCAAGGACTCCCTCGAAGGCTAGTGGTACGCCGTGCATGGGAATTTCATAATGCTCTCTGAAGAAGAGTGGTCCCAAGTGAGGTCTGACACATGCCAGGCTGTGGAGGGCCGAGAGGGAAGACATCTTTGTTAATAGCGCCAAGTCTATCCTATTGCCTTCGGAGACCAATTAGCTGCTTTCTAATTGCTCCCAAACTGCAGAACACTTCAGGCTCAGGGACCCACTTACCATTCAGATTTCCAGGAACCCTGAACCCCAGCGTCAACAACAACCGGAGGGCTGTTGGTGCATGACTTCTGCAGCCCAGCCTGGTGGGTAGCACATGTAAAAGCTTCACAGCAGAAGAGGGCAGGACAAGCTCCTGGTTGCTTGGTCTTCGGGGTCTGAGTGCTAAAATCCAGCAACAAGGTGGCTCACATGCCAGGGAAGGACATCGTGGGATTGGGAGCATCAGTCCTGGCAGTGACATTATTGTCAGTGTCCAACTCCCTCCTGTGCCCATGAGAAAACTGAGCCTGGACAAGAGTTTACATCATCATTTGCAGCCACATGAACTTTAACATAACGGAAATGCAAACCCATGGGGCAACCTTTTATATTTTTTTTGATGAGATAAAACACAGAAATGATATTATAGTTTTGTAGGCTTTAGTTTAGACTTCATAATTGTGTTGGCATTTAAACACAGAAATTGCTGGATGCTTTTGTCTACATAAGTCTGTGTGCGCGGTGCTTTGTGGAAGGACTGCAGGATATGCGTTCAGTACTGCCTTCAAGATGTGATCTTTGTCTTACCCGTGTCTTGAAACCTAAACCCGTATGAAAGATGCAGCTATTTAAGATGTTGCTATTTAATTAGAGGTGAGTGGAGCACAGAGTGTGTATGTGAGTGTGTGTGTGTATGTGTGTGTTCATGCACGTATGTCCATGCATCTTCCTACTTAAGCACTCCTTTCCCACTGATAAGCCACTTTTATTAAATTGTACAATTTTGCCTGAATATCCCCCCAGTACAGAGAGGAAAAAGCACGGGGTAGTGGTTTATGCCAGAAAGTTTGCAGGAGAAGGAAAAGGAATGTAGAAAGTAGCACATATCCCTGAAATAGAACATTCGAAGGAGCTCATCAATGAGGTTTTAATTTGCACTCCACTCCCCACTCCACCTCCCAGCCTGCTATCATCCCTGCAGCTCAGCTTCCTGGGGGCTGAGAGCAGCCTGCACGGTGTCCCTTTAATGCGGGTGCTCCTCTGGGTTCTGTTTCCCTGGGAAGTGACTGTGTACAGGAAGAGTGTAATTGGCAGGCTGTGACACTCCTGTCTGCAAGTGTCTCTCTAAATGGAGTGCATTTCAGCCTTTATCTGGTGATGGCTGCTACCTGAGAAAGGCCCTGGGCCATCTCAAAGGGCTTGTAGCAGCTAATTGTGCCTGTTAGGACCAGCAATTAGCCGGAGATCTCTGGACTTCGAAGCTCCAACACCCACCAGCTTTCAGCTCTTTTCTCTCTCTTTCACTTAACTAGCCGAGCCTAATAGGGGTGGTGAAGGACAGGAGGTGAGGTGCAGTCATGACAAGGAAGGTGGAGCTGGCTGGGGCCTCATCCAACGCCCCCTCTGAGCCCTGCACTCCACCCCCCTTACAGAAGCATCGAGAAGAAAGAGGCAACAGATGCCGCTCTCTTGCTGTAAATACACCCTGCTTCTTGCAAGGCCAAGGCTGGCGTGTCATCATCGGTGCTGGGAGTCATGCCTCCCCTGTTTGTACAGTTTAAGTGCTAGTTGGAAGATGACAATAAAAAACTAATTAGGCTCAGGTCATAAAGGAGATTGTACATGCCTGGTGTCAGCTGGTTACTATGGGCACACGATGGGTTCATGGAAATGTGAAGCAGAATATCTGAAAATTAAGACAATAAATCAGTTTCATCGAATAAAAGACATGCATTTGCCCGTTAATTAAGGATAATAGTATCCTATAAGCTTTTGTGTACCATGGGTAATTTGTTATACTTTACCGTAATTATATACATTGAAAATTAAAAATCCAGTGTATCTTACAGGTAATGCATGGACACAGCTTTTCTTCTTTTTCCAGAAAAAGCCAAAGGCTCGAGTTCGCCCAACCCCACACATATGCTCATACAATCTATTCTTGCCCACTGAACAAGGGTTAATTAATGAAGCTTTCTCACCTGCTGGGTTTCCATAAGAAGTAAGCAATTCTATCCCATTCTTGCTGCAGACATAACTGTTTTTTTTTTGTTTGTTTGTTTGTTGTGCTTTTTTTTTTTTAAGCAGCTCTCACTACCCTCTCTCTAATTGTTTGCATGGTGAGACTGTCAATCAAGATTTAGGGTATGGACATACAATCATAATTTGGTCCATCAAACTTGTTGTCCCAAGACTCAGACTCAAGCAGAGTAAGGACAGAAAGACACTCTCTTATGAGCCATTGGGTTGTGTGTCTTTTCCTAAGGGATGTAAACAAATATTGGTTCAGCACAAATAGGGCAGCAGGACTAACCAAAGAAATCATTTCAACCAAATGTAGTGTTTTGCAGTTACTTACATGAATATGGGTGAGGGCTTATTTATCAGAGCATCCATGACTCATAGACAAGAAGCACAAACCGACAAGGGTGACAGATGATGGAATAGGTATCCCTAGAATTCATGTACAAGATATAGGCAGCTCCACCTAAGAAGCTCATCTCCCCCAGCAATTATTCACTGCCTACATCATCTTGAGGAGGTGTTTCCTGAAGCTTACAAATTTCTTGCTTCCCTCTGGAAGAAGGCATCAGCTCAGAGGCAGCAGCCACACAGCCTAATTACCAACACCAGGAAGAGGTCAGCTGACATGGTTAAAGCAAGGTTGGGATGTGATCCTTAGTTATCCTAGTGAGAGATAGTGGGGTTCATATTATGACCTTTCCCAGAAGGGTCAAAGAAATTGGTCAACAGAAGAGTTAGGTTGGGATATGAGAGACTCAAACCCAATCCCTGCCAATTCTTAAAGATGGTGGAAGGGAGGAAGGGGTCTTGAGCTGAGGAATGCTAGTGGTCAGTGCAAGCCAGGACAGGCAAGGCAACATCACCCACCTGAGCTTCCAGAAGAAATGCAGATCTAGAGGTGCCCTGCGTTTTAGCCTGGTGCAACTCATGTCAGACAAGCAATCCACATATCTAGGCAATAAAGAACAAAAAAGAACATGAAGCGGCAAGTGGTTGATTCAGGGGTAATTCATCACAGCAACAGAAAGCAAATGGTCCCCATCGGTCCACGGGAAGTGTCTCTATTGCTGGGAGGTGTGGCCTTGTTGGAGGAAGTGTGGTCACTGGGGGTGGGCTTTGAGGTCTCAGGTGCTCAAGCCACACCCTCTCAGACAGTCACTTCTTGTCATTTGCTGATGCAGAAGTAGAACTCTCAGCTACTTCTCCAGTACCATGCCTGCCTGCACACCTCCATGCTTGCTACCGTGATTATAATGGACTAAATCTCTGGAATGTAAGCCAGCCAAAATTAAACATTTTCCTTTATAAAAATTGCCGTGGTCATGGTATCTCTGCACAGCAATAGAACAGAGACTAAGACAGGCTGTGTCCCCAGGCTTGATGGAGTTGAGGCTCTGCTGTTAGTATTTATTTTAAAATGATGCCACACATACAACAGATATTATATAAAAGGGATTTGTTGGGTGGAGGTGGAGAGATAGAGAGGAAAAGGAAAGAGGGAGACATGGTGGGGGAAGGGAAGGAGGAATAGGGCCTACTGACAAAGAAAAGAGAAAGCAAGAGAGAGGAAGAGCAAAAGAGAGGAAGAGCAAGAGAATGAGGTAACAGGCAGGAGTCCATTTATAGCTTCTGTGCAGCTGAACTGCGCCTGCCAGGTGCATATACCTGGCGGGGGACACATGATGACATCATAGGTTGCTAGGCAATCCAGAAACAGGCTCTCTAAATACTAACATCTGCTCCTCTCTATAACCGGTCTAACCGAAGCGAACCAGAAGGCATACTATTCCTTTATTAACTTTCATTAGCTGTTTTGGATCACTGTGACCAAGTCATGTTTATTTTTTTCTCACTGATTCAGAGGCATGGAAGGCTTAGCCCAGTAGCTCACTTAACATGTCCATGAGTGCATGAGGTGATGGCTTTTCACATGACTACAAATGAGGAAGCAGAAAATGAGTCTGGAACTAGTGGTTGTGTCATACCCTTCAAAAGCCTGCTTGTGGGATACTTTCTGCCAGCTCCTTCAAAACCTACAGCCTCCCCCAAAGAGTGTCCGCTGAAGGAGACACGTTCCAAACCTAAGCCTGTGGGGGACAGTTCAGAGTCTCCTCACAAACAGACTTCAGGAGACCACTGGTCAGCCATGCTCACAGACCACAGGGTCCAGGTGAGGATCATCAGAACAGGAAACTTCATTGACACCATCTTCCAGCACCTATGATTCTACCTCACTTCTGTAACATTCACAGACACACTGATTACTGTCTCCGAGAAGCTTCTCTCTTCCCTTGCTTCCCCCTTCTCTCTTCCCCTTTCACTCACCTCTTCCTCCTCCTCTCCTTTTTGTTTAATTTTATTTTCAATGCACAAGTGCTTAGATGTGCCAAACATTTGCCATGTCCAAGTCTCAGTCTTCCCTTTCCTAAAGGGACACATACACACAAACACATACCTGTCTGTCTGTCTGTTGGCCTATCTTTTGTCTGTCTGTATGTCTATCACCTATCTATTTATCTATCTACCTCTCTATACCTATACAACACACATGAATGTATTTTAATTTTTTTCATTTAATTTGTGTGTTTTTTGTAGGTCGATGTCCACTTATATGTGTGTGTGTGTGTGTGTGTGTGTGTGTGTGTGTGTGTGTGTGTGTGCTTTTATGTACACTGAAGGATTGTGGTATTCATAGGATCAGATGCCTGGGTGGAATCACTGTTCAAAAGAGACATTTCCAGAGAAGGCAACAGCGAGTAGCGAATGCTGCTGTCTTATCCATGATCACTCACATAGCCAGTGATAGGGAGTCTTAACTCCAACCCAACTCTTGACATCAACCGGAGGCTTATGAATTCCGGAGACACTTTCAGGTAGGCAGTCATTATTTTTGACTATTCAAATGTTTAATTATTTGAATTTTAGATATATGTGTTTTTTTATTTTATTTTATATGTATGATTGTTTGGCCTGCATGTGTCTGTATATTCAGAGAGGCATAGAGAATGGTGAGCTTCCAGGCAGGTGCTAGGAATTGAACCTAGACCCCCTGGAAGAACTACAAATGCTCTCACCTGCAGAGCCAACTCTCTAGCCCTATCTTTTGCATTTTGATCTATTAAGATCGCAGTCAAGTTTAAGTGGATTGTTGAACTATGTGCTTCTGTCTGTCTCCAAGCAGTCTATGTTCTTTTACTTACTCATCTTGTCCTGGTCTCTTCTGTAGTTTGGAAGGGATATGTTAATTTAATACTCTTCCTTGGTTGCTCACGTTGCCTCCACTAACTTGGGAACTCAGGAAGTTCTAAGGAATGCTTAGCCATGTGTGGAGCTATTTTAAATAAATATTTACTTTTATTTATGTATGTCTATGCTCATGGCACATTGTGTTTAGGTGCTACCAAAGGAAGAAGAAGGTGTTAGATGCCCTGGAGTGGCATTCCAGGCAACTGTAATCCTCCTAACACAGGCCCTGAGATCTGAACTCAGGTCCTCTGGAGAAGCAGAAGGAACTTAGAACCTCTACCTCTCCAGCCTCTACATTCCATTTTTGACATTTCAGTGGTGGAAGTATTTATAGTGTGTGTGTGTGTGGGGGGGGGGTTGTTGCTAATGGTGAGAACAAAACAGTTCAGAAAGGCAGATGAACGCGGTGCAGCATTCTCCAAAATAACCCATAATGAAAGGGCACAGCTCAAGAACACTGCGGTGTTGCCTTGCTACACATTGAATCTTCCAAGCAGGATAATTTATAGAGTAGATTGATTCCTTACAGTTCTGAAGTTACACAATCCAGGAGGGAGAGGCCTCCATCTCTCAAGGGCCATCTTGATGGTTCATGTGGTGGGAGAAGGTAGAAGGATGAGACAGTGCATGTGACAGAGAAAGGTCAAGAGGGATGGCCTCCTCCTGCTATAGGAACCCACTCCCACGATCCTCAGCCTTAGCCTTAGCATTGACCTTAACCCAGTCATGGCAGTCCTCACGATACAGTCATCTCTTCATGATTACACCTCTTCACACTGTTTCTTTGTTGCAAGAGGAGGGGGGACTTTCAAACTAAGCAGACACATGGACCTGGAGACACTTGCAAACTAGGGCGAGTACAGCTGAGAAACCTCACCATGGAGATAATAATTTTCATCCTTAATTGATCAAAATCTAATGCCAATTTGGTAACTTTACAAGTTTTTTTTTTCCCCAATTCAACAAATCCTTAAGCTCCTTTGCCCAATTTCAACTCACATGTTATCAACGTTGAGGATTCTTTATACATTTAAAACCCTGCAAGACACTGCAGTTATTTTTGATATAGCTGGCTCCTCATTTAGATTTTCCCAGAGTTCTTTATTCCTTCCTGCATCTCTGACCTTCCATCTGGAATCCTTTTCTTTCTGCCTGAACAGGCCCCTTTATCATTTCCTGTAGTGCAGAGCTGTTCGTGAGATGTTCTCTACGTTTTTGTTTGTCTAAAAATGTCTCTACTGTTATTCATTTATGTCCTTCTGATGCACAGTGTGTTTGTGATGCCTCCACGTAGAAAATGCTTGTCCCTTCATCCTGAGAGCATCCCTCCACACAGCCACAGTGCTGTGATCACACAGGAGAATGAGGTTTCAATGCCTACCACAGAGTTAATGTTCAGATTTCTATATTTATCCCCAGTGTGGTTGTTTTGATAAGAAGCGACCTAGTGATAATGCCTCTGTCTACATACATGATTGCTTTTAATTACGATTTACCCTATGTATGTGCATGTGTGTGTCTATGTGGGTGTCATGTGCATGAGTGCAGTGTCCATGGAGGCCACAAGAAGGCATCAGGTACCCTGGGGCTGGAGTTAGAAGAGGCTATGAGTTACCACGCAGGTGCTGGAGACATATCGTCCAGCCTCATGTTAGAGCAGCAAGTGCTTTTCCAGGCTGAGCCACTTCTCCAGCATTTTTAACTGCCTCACAGAATATGAAATTTACTGTAATAATGAAGTTCCATGTGATGTCTAATATTATTATACATAAATTCACATTGTGCATTGTTTAACTCTTTCTAAATGTGCCTGTACCCTCACTTATCTAGCATTTCTTGATGGTGAAAGCATTAGACGTCGTTCTAGCTTTTGAAGCTCTCCAGTCAAAGATTATTATCTATACTCACTGTCTTAGTCACCGTTCTATTGACACAGTAAGACCAAAGCAACTTATTACAGAAAGCATTTGATTTGGGGCTCACGGCTTCAGAAGGTTAGAGCCCATGACCGTGACTTATGAAAAAGTGTGAAACTTGTTGCATACACCCCAGAAGACAATCTAAGTGAGGAGAAAGGACTTATTTTGGTCCGAGGTTTCTGTCCGTGTTTGGTGACTCCATTGTCTCTTGGCCTGTGGCGAAGTAGAGCATCATGGAGGAAGGGCAGGGCATGGGAGGCAGAGGAGAGCTTCTTACCTTATGGCAGCCATCAAGCAGAAAGGAGAGGCCGTACAGGACAAACAGCCATCTGAGACCCGGTCCCACTGGTGAACCCCTCCTCCTCACAAGGCCTGGTTTTCAACACCGGCACTTATTGCTATCAAATGATGGCCCCAGTAGCAATCCCACTGATAGAAGGAAGCTGACAGTCAGATCCCATTGAAGGTGAGGTGGAAGATGGTCACCTGAGGCCAGGGACAGTAGCAGGGAGGGAGTGATATATACTGTTTTTTGTGTTTTATGTTAAGAACTACTCTATTTATCTGGAAGGACAGCTCACATATAGTTTTTTTTTTCCCCCAGATTGTATCATCACTGAAGTAAAATACTTTGGTCAAGACTATTGCTCCCATACTTATTGTAATACATAAGAAGTACAGGCTCTCAGGTGGTCACTTGGCTCAGGAGTGACTGCCAGTCCTCTCCAGTGTGACCAGGACTGTCAAGAGGTTTTCCTGGGATTGTTTCAACTTGGAGATTTTCCACATTCACTGGTGTTCCCCTTCCTGAATCAGCTAGCAGACTGTGGACCAGGACATGGAAATTTCCTATCTGTGTAATTCTTATCCATACTGATCAGTGGGTTGGCATTTTATTGAAATATTTTGCTATCTTGCTGGCTTTAAAGCTGACATCTCTCCAGCATACGTAGTATTTTTCCTGTCTCTGATCCATCGGCTTCTTTCAAAGGAGCCTGCCTGCCTGCCTATTTAGAAGTGAAGATGTGGGCTGTAGGTGCGTTCCCACTGAATGGTCGCTATTGCTTCTAATTCCTCTCAGCGAAAGAAATTAGGAAATATGTTGGGGGTTTTTTTCCCCTTAAAAATTTGAGACGATACTGATAGCTTCCAATTCAGTAGTCTCAAATTTACTTTTCATCCTGTGATGAGAATGCACAAGATGGTAGTGACAATTTTGCCCATGCTCCCTCTCCTGGAGTGAACAGAATATTCTCAGAACTATATACTGAGCTACATTACCACTGTAACAAACCTTCTAAATGATGGCCAGGGCTACTGTTCAGGTTTTGGTTGTGATTATTCTATACATTTTTAACTTTAGACCCTTGTAAGAATGTGAGTTTGAGTTCTATGCTCAGTGTTTCTTTTCTCAGTAGTAACAGAAATGTGAAGTGCAGTTTAATTAACATACTTTTTCATACACTTTTTCACATTTATTTTTAAAAGTAATTTATTTTCTTTTTATTTATTTGTGTGTGTGTGTGTGTTCTATTGGTTCTGTTCCTTTAGAGGACCCTGATACATACTGTGGGAAAAAGTAGTTCTAGAACAGCAGAAGTACAAGGATGAATTTTTAAAGTATAGACTTTCTAGTTTGGTGACACCTACGGTTATTGAATCCTCTCCTAGAAGCATGGAGAGCACTAAAAACCCATTGTGTGAACTATTCAACAAACTTACCTAGACAAATGCATTTGATTATCCTGCATTTTACCTACAATTATTCACCTATTATGAGAAGCAAGAAATTTAGTGACTCTATTCATAAAACTTTGACATTTTGTGGAAAACTAAGGAAAATAATGGTGCTGGTTGGTTGCTCCTAGCATCTAGTATTTGATAAATTGACAAAGGAAAAGAATGAGCTCCATAATAGCATGAAACAGACTCTGTAGTGGACAGAAAGTGGAGCTGAGGGTCTGGAGAGGAAGCAGTGGTTGGAGATCAGGAGGGAGTGGCTGGCCATGAAGGAAGTCTGCAGCACTGAGTCCCTGAAGCCAGGTAGCACCTTCAGATCTTGACACAGAAAAAAAAAATTAATGAAGCTCTATCAGAAGGGCTCATGGATCCCAAAGCACCTTGGTCCTCATCAGCTTGTCTCTACTGAAACAGAGCTGCGCATGGCCAACTTGCTCCTGGAGTCTTCAAGCTGGACACCCTAGGATAGCACTTCCTTGAACTTCAAAGAAGACAAAGATGTTCACACAGATATGGAGTTTTTGTATGCAATTGTCATGTGACAGAATATAATAGTCAGAATTCTCTAAAGGAACATAACTGATAGAGTGATATATATTTACTTTTATAAAATATATACTTATATGTAGTATAGATAAATATATGAGGTTTATTATTAGAGTGTGTACAGGCTGTAGTCTGGGTAGTCCAACAATGTCTGTCTCTTGACAGAACACTCAAGAATCCACTAATAATTCAAGTTATTAATCCATAAGACTGAATGTCTCAGCAGTCCCAATCTGGTGCTGAAGTTCCAGAGAATTACCAGACAGCTACTGGTCTTCAGTTTAGTGTACTCTGAAATTCCCCAAATATCCTTCAGGGCACCTTTTGGTGTTACATGTCTCTGCGATTAAAGTCAGCGGGAAACTACAATAATCCAATCCAGGCAGGATGGTAAAGGTCCAAGACCCTTCAGCTGACCCTAAAAACAAAAGCATACCCAGAAACAAGGATGTGTGTTGAGTGGCACCTGGGCATCTTATTCATGTCCCAGACTGACTCCCTATTTCCAGATGAGAGCCCTGAGAGTATAATAGACTATAAACTGTGTGATAGTTACTCACTGAGACGTTTCTTAAAGGTGGGTTTTCATCTTGGCTCACAGTTTTCAGGGAGCTCAGTTGCATCATGCAAGCTAATCAGGAAGCAGAGCATAGACCTGAAACACCTGCTCCCCGTTACCTGCTTCCATCAGCCAGGCCCCAGTTCTTCAAGGTCCATGGCCTCTCAAAACATCACTACCCAGATGGGAATTAAAATTTTCAAAACATAAGCCTATAAGAGACATTCTAGATCTGACTCACAGTGGCTCTCCCGACAGGTAGGATTGTTAGCCCTTGGGTGATCTAAGCATGTTTGCCAAGCGAAATGCAAGACATTGACCTCACTCTGCCTGTACTTTACCATGGCTAACACCTACTCTCTTCCCTTTTTTCTGGAAGAGCTGGCAGCCCTCCTCCCATCCATTGTCTGCCTTTGCTTTACTGTGGGGTAGGCAGCTCCTCTCTGACCTCCTCAGATCCTCCAATCTTCTGGGGATGAAACTTTTGTTGCCTCATTCCCAGCAGTGGAGGACTGATGCCTTTTCACCATTTATGAAAAAAAAAAAATGTAAATGGCGGCAGAAGCTATTTTTATAATGTTTTTATCTATTCCATGGCTGACATCAATAACACATAACAGTTCCATTGACATTGTATCACATCCAATGGGCCCAGTGACCTGATTCAATGTCAGGAGACGAGTCTCGTACATCATCTCTGTGGCTGAATTGCAGCAGATCCATTATCGACTCTCTCACCCCAGCAAGGCTCCAGAACCAGTGTGGAGTCCATTTCAAAGTCTGCCTCCTTCCCAATCTTCCATTTTCATAACTCTCTTCTCTCTGACCAGGGAGGTGCTCAGGCTTTACTCTGAGCTTTTAAATCACCCAGCCCTTAGATTCGACACTGGGGGTGATGATTCTGAAAGTTTGGGACAGGTCTATGAGTATGAGGCTAAGTGTATTCCATAGTAAAAACTCAAGTTATGAATGTGTAGAAAAGTTGGAAAAAGAAAAGGCTAGAATGGGGCACTTGGCTCAGCCATAGAGCATTATAAATATTCCTGATTGAGGTTAGGGAACTATGTCTCACAGCATTGACACTAGTCCATCAGTGACAAATCAGAAGCTTCCTTTGAGCTGGGAAGAGTTGATCTGGCAGTGGCTGATCTGGCAGTAGCTGGTATTGTTGGAATTGGGGTCACAAAGATGATAGGACACTTTGCAAATTGAAGAATGCATATGGGCAAGCTCTCTGCTCTAGACTTTGGCGCCAGGACCTGCAAGCTGGGTACCACATGTGGAATAAGAGGGGGTACACATGAGGCTGCACATTCCACAAGCCAGGCGTGCTACATCTTCTCAGCTATGCACAATAGGAATAAACATCAACTTTGCAGCTTTACGTGGGTTTAAGGGGCCCTTTGCTAATATTGCAATATATCTGTCATTTGTCTCACTAGTAAGCCTGTTTAGTAGTCAAAACTGTAGAAAATTGAATATACACTTACTGTATGAAAATGATATGCTTGGTTAGTGATAGTTTAGAAAAATAAGTACATCTATCATAGAGGAGCAGGTTGTCAGGTCTTTATATGTAAGAAAAATATTGAACACAAATGTGATAAATGTTGGGCACCGTTTACAAAAGTTGCCGGGCAGAGTCGGTTTACAGTAAGTTCTTTTAAGCAAAGAGGAAGGGGAAAATGGAAGAGGGACAATAAGAAGAAGAAAGCAATCACAAAGGAAGTGAGGAATGGAGAGAAGGAAGGTGAAAGAAGAGATGGATGGGTGCGTATACCTCTAGAATGGTCAAGGGAAACACTAAGATGCTTTTGTTGTAGCTCTACAGTCACTCCCAACTGTGTTCAGCTCTCTCTGTTGGTTGGAATGACCCTGCCAAAGGGATTGCCATGCCAAAGATAAGAAGCTGAGCTCCAGTGCTGAGACTACACATAAAAAGGAGGATGTGAACATCTGTAAGCCCAGTACCTCTGCAGCCAGATGTTCCTCTTAGGAGAACACTGCCTTTGCTTCAGAAATAAGGGAGGTCCTCTGCCTGAAGGGAATCCTCCACTACACAAAACACACACACACACACACACACACACACACACACACATACACACACACACACATACACACACACACACATATACATATTCAAGCTTTAAATTTATCCTAGTCACAAGGGCAGTCAGCTGAGAAAGATCACACCATGGCCTTGAGTAGGGAATTAGATAGTTCAAGCTAAGCAGCTTGAGCTAGTTATAACACGGAAGACTCCGGCAAGAGATTCATTTAAAAAAAAAAGTCCCAGGTGTAAAGGAAATATGAAAAAAAAATAATACTGTGTGCTCCAGGGAGGAGCATGTACCCTGTGAGTATATGGGTGCGGAAGGTCAAAACCTAGGGGTGCATGGGTGTGAAAGGGCAGAGGCTGGGGCTTATGGGTGTGCAAGAACAGAACCTGAGGGTGCATAGGTGTGAAGGGGCAGGCCCTGGGGAAGTATGGA
The DNA here is from genome assembly GCF_907164565.1 of Psammomys obesus. Classification (NCBI taxonomy): domain Eukaryota; kingdom Metazoa; phylum Chordata; class Mammalia; order Rodentia; family Muridae; genus Psammomys; species Psammomys obesus. Next base: position 6,031,520 of record NW_026596158.1, on the reverse strand, counting down.
TGTGGCAGGACCTGGGAATATATGGCTGTGGAAAGACAGAACCTGGAAAGGTATGGGTATGGAAAAGCAGAGCCTGCTACAGCAACCACCTTGTTATGCTGGTCCTGGGACTGGAAGTCAGCTGAGGAAATGCCTGTGGGCTCTAATGGCACTAGGACTGTGAATGAGGGAGAAGATATTCTTAGCAGAGATGGGGTATAGCTGGACCTTGAGCACTGAGCTAGAACGAACCCAAGTATGGAGGTCAAGTGTGTCTGTACACATTCATTTGAAGCATAGAAATGAAGCATTTGAGGAGAGAGGTCCCAGAGGTTTGTGGGACAGGAACTAAGATCAAGTTCAAACTGCCCCCTCTGGGATTCAATGAATAAGGTGCATGAGAGTTTCTGAGATTGGCAGAAGGAAGGCTGAAGTGAGCTTAAGAGCATGGGTGGGTAGCAGGAAAGTATCCACAGAGCATCCACAGAGACCCGTACCCCAGCTTATGGCTGGGAACCCTGTGTGAGGGAGTTTGGAAGAGCTCAGATGAAAGGGCATGGGATAAGGCTGGAGAAGCACAGACAACCAAAGACAGCAGGGAGAGGGCCACCAGGCTCCCCAAGTTTGCAAAAAGACAGGAGGAACTCCTACCACAAACCATTCGTGTTTAGATGATGAATGGTTCTTTCATTTGTTTGTTTGCCCAGCACCTCTACCAGTATAATTTGGTTCCTAAGTCTAAGCAAGAAGAGCCTCAGTCTTGCCTTCTCAGGGCAGCTGTAGCGCTCCCTATAGAATAGTGGGATATGGCTAGAAGAGGCCTTCTTCTCCAGACCATGGCAGCCCTGTGGGCTCCCTGCCAGATGGCCCAAAGCCCACTCATTTTTCCAGATCTTCACTGACCTCTTCCTTGGATCCAGCCTCCCAATTGCAGACCACACACCCTGGCTTGGAGTCATGGCCAAGGGTCTGCAATTTGCAAGTGGAGTGGACAGAGTTTGGACATGCAGCCTGGTTTCCATGTGTGTGAAGGAAAGGGGGCGGATCTTTACAATACCGTGGATAGCACAGCAGGAAAGAGTGAGCAGGGAGCTGCAAGGGCCTGGCCTGGCACATCTCCATGCATGGCCAAAGAACCAGGGTCTTTGGGGAATCCTAAACTCAAGTCTCACTTTCCAGTCTGTTCTGCATCGATTATCAAAACAGAAGGGCATTGCCTGTTTTAGGTAGTAGCTTCCAACTTAGAAATCCCTGGGTCCGTATGCTCAGCCTATGGCAGTAACCCTGAAAGAAGGTCCTTTCCCTTACGAGATGCAGTTTTTGGAGCAACAGGAAATCCAGATCCACTGGTCTTCTTCCACAGAAACAATAAAGACCCTTGAGCCCACATCTGCAGGCATATTCTTTCCTTTCTAATGTCAACAGTCAAGTTGTGTGGCCTGAAGACAGGCAATTGTATTCTTTCTTCTTAAACTTCAGGACTGTTGGAAAGATGTTGGCTGGAATTACTGTAAGTAAGCTCATGCTAGCAGGACCAGATTTTGTTTAGCCTGGTTCTTCAGACACCCTGACCCATAGTTCTCTAAGCTCTGTGGTAGCCCCTTCTGTCTGTAATTTTGCCAACAGGCCTCTGCGTCTTATCATCAGAAAACTTGTGTCTGTTTGACATTGACATCAAGAAATATATCCAGTTCTAACGTTCAGAAGTCTAAACTGCAGAAGCTTTGGGAGCTGCTCAGTTGTCTCCAAATGACAAGTCCATGTGCACCAGCAGTGTTTTCTCAGCTACTGATACCTAAACCACAAGAGCCAGTGGGCAGGCAAATGAAGATGTGAGACACTGGGCCCAGGGGAAGCAGATGTTCCTGGACTTCTAATTTGGACCCTTGAGGATAAGGTTCTGGATTTGGTCTTTGTGCCTGAGGCAACTCCTTATTCTACAATTTCCAGGATGACCCTAATCAGTTTGGTTCACAGGCCAGAAGATTCCAACTCAGAGGAATTGCCTTTGGCTCGGTTGTGTTGCTATGAGCCAAATACCTGCTAGAAACAACTTAAAGAAGAAAATGATTATTTTAGTTCACTGTATTGGAGTACATTCCATGGCTGTCTAGCTCCCAGACATGTGGCAGAACACGATGGCAGTGAGTGTAGAGAGGGGAAGAAATTCATCACATCAAATTAGATGGAAAGCAGAGAGAGGGGCAGGGAGGGAGGTAGAAAGACAGAGAGAGAAAGAGAGAGAGAGAAGTGGTTTGATTGAGAATGTTCCTTATAGGCTCATATATTTGAACTCTTGGTCCCCAACTGGTGTTTGGGGAAATTCAGGAGGTGAGACGTTGCTGAAGGAAATACGTCACTGAAGGTAGGCTTTGAGAATTTATAATCTTGCTACACTTCCTTTTCACTTTTTCTGTTTCATGTGTATGGTTGAGGATGTGGGCCCTCAGCTTCCTTCTCTGGACAATATGGCTGCCATGTTGCCTTGTCATGATGGATGCTATCCCTTGAGCCAAAAGCTAGAACTAAATTCTTTTCTTAAGTTCCTGTGATTTTGATGTTTTTCATAGCAAACTCTCTCTTTTTTTTCCTCTCTCTCTCTCACATACACACACACACACACACACACACACACACACACACTCACTCAGAGAGAGGAGCAAGGCTGAAAGAAAGGGGCCACGGATAATACATCTTCAAGGTTTACCCCCAGTGACCTACTTCTTTGCCTTGTCTTGAAAACTTTCACAATTTCCTGAAATAGTGCCACCATTTCAGGACCAAATATTCAACACATAAGCCCGTGGGGACCTTCAAAACTGAAACCGTAACAATGCTTCAGGCTCAACTGGTGGCAATGAACCATCCTGAAGCCCTCTGAGTGCATGAAGATGGATGTAAGTAAACATCTACCCTCAAAGAGCCCAGAGGACAGTAACTGCCTTCTAGGCCTTCCGAGAGTCAGCCTCCTTTTCTCGCTTTCTATGGAAAGTCTTAGGGTGCTGTAGAGGTGGCTGGAGGTTTAAGAACACTTGTTGCTTTGAAAAAGGTCCAGAGCTCAGCTCCTAGCACCCATGTTGTGCAGCTTACAACTGTCTCTAACTCCAAAGCCAGAGGATCTTCTGATGCCCTCTTCTGGCCACTCAAGCATCACACACACATACACACACATTCACACGTGCACACGCACACACATACATACACAAATAAGCTTTAAATAATAATAAACCTTAGAAAAAGGATGTTTCTATCAGATAGTATCCCAGAGTCTACTATTTATAAAACACATTTTAAAAATTCTGATGAAAAAGACATCTTATTTTTCAGAATCCGCAGAACCCAAAGAACTTCCACCCTTAGCTCCTTCCCTTGCCTGAGGCAACCACAGTATGGCCCAAGGTTGGCTCAGTTTAATTCTATTTGGCAGGGCTAGAGTTGTGTCTAAAATACCTTCCAAGCTGTGGGCAGACTAAGCCTCCAGAGGAGAGAGGTGGGACTGGATTGCAAAGCTGTAATGTTCCAATTGCCCTCCTGGCTTCTCCCAGTTAGAAGGTTCTGCTAACGGGTAAGAGCGGAGATGAGGGGGTCTTTTTGAGTTTGCTTCCTCATTCACTAGCCCCCTTTGCAGAAGACAGAAGGTGCCAGACGGTACAAAGTAAGACGTGTGGTGAAGCAGGTAGCAACTGATGCAGTGTAGTTATTGTACATTAAAATAGACGGAGTCTGGATAAGGAAGCAGAGCAAGCCCTAGCTGAGAAGGGAGGCATCACCTCACACAGCCTGGGTGTGTGCCCAGAAGCAGATGTCAGTCTCAGAATGTGGCACTTGAGCCAAAAAGTATAAATAAACACCTCCCTACAGGGAGTAAGAAGTCTTGCTGAGGCAGAGGAGGATAGAGGCACACCAGAAACTACGATCAGAGGTGCCTTCTCCCAGTGGAAAGGATCGTGATTATCTTTACAAAATCAAACCGGGGCCATGGCAATTCTTTTGGGGCAGGTTAAGAGTGGGGGGGGGGATACAAAATGAATAAAGTGTAATTAATAAAAGTTAAATAAAAAATAAAAAAAACGAAAAAATGAAAAAAAAAGAGTGGGTGGGATGTGAGAGGGACAGAGTGAAGAAAGAGAAACAAATATTCCAAGACTTGATTTAGCAGCCTGTGGCAGTTAGGGTCAAGGAGGCAGGTACTCCATGTGAGGAAATCCTGGTAGCGGGTAAGGGCTGAGGTCTTGGGGGATTTGAGAACCTACAACCTCTAGGTACAGTCTACATGGTGTTCATGGAAAGGCTGGGGAAAAGGAGGTTTGCTGAGAAGGTCCAGCTTCAGTAGAGTCAGTTGGGCTAGACAAAGGGGAGGTAGCCTCCCATGCACCCTCTGAGTGGACTTGGGGGGACACACAGAGAAGGCCATGCTGCGATAGCAGGAGCATACACAAGTGGAAAGGAAGCAGGGTGACCACTCTGACTGATAAAGCTAAGGCAGGTGCTGGGGCGATGGCTCAGCATTGAGGAGAGTATACTGAGTATGCTTCCGGAGGACTTGAGTTGGATTCCCAGCACCTGCCTACATCAAGTAGTTTGCAGTTTCCTCTAACTCCAGCCCCAAGGGATCTAAGAAAACCAATGGGCACCTGTGCTCATAGTTACAATCATAGACACATAATACACCTCCCCATGCATGTAATTATAAGAAAAGAAATCTTTAAAAATAATTTAGGTGATCTGTTCCTTTAATCCTCTCAGTGTCAGGAAGCTGAAGCAGGCAGATCTTTTAGTTTGAGGCCAGTGAGTTCCAGCACAGCCAGGACTATGCATAGAGATTCTGCCTCAAAAAACAAAAACCAACCAACTAACTAACTAACTAACTAACTAACTAACTAACTAACTAACTAACCAAATAAATAAATAAATAACACTAAGGAAACTCAAAGGTTGGTTGAGGACTGGAGTGGAATGTAACCTTTTCCAGTGGGAATGTTACTAGAATGTAACATAGCCCTTACAGTCTTGTATCTTAAGGCACCAAGGCTGTCTTAAGGTTTCTTTTGCTGTGAAGACACACACGCCATGGCCTTGACCTTGACAATTCTTATAAAGGAAAACACTTAATGGGGCTGGCTTACAGTCCAGAGGTTTAGTCCATTATCACCATAGTGGGAAACATGGTGGCGTGCAGGCAGACATGGTGTGTTGGTCCAGAGCCTAGGGTTGGCTTCTTCGCTTTGGGGCATCCATGTTGGGGAGGGGTGTGTGGATCGCTATCTCTGGTTCAGCTTTCTTTGTGTTGCAACCCTTTTAGTGACACAGCTCTCCTAGTGATACAGCAACACAGCTCTTCCAGTGATACAGTTCTCTTTATTGGGGGCAATAAGGGCTACATTAACCTTGGGGAAGTGAGTAGGGGTTTTCAGGTGAGCGAATATCATTGGCTGGGGCCAAGGTGCTTGGAATGTTTCATTTGAATGGAGAGGAATTCCAGGTGCTAGGGGAGGTGACTACCTTGAGAATTTCAAGGGTGGGGCTCACAAGACTGTGTGCGGGCACAGAACTGGGAGGGAGCAAACCTTACTCCTGCTGGTCTCAAGATTGAGATTTTCAGGGTTTGGACATGGCTTGACCTCACTCTAGCTCCATGCCAGTCTCCCCTGTCACAAAGTCCACGTGCCCCACAATGTTGCTAAAGAGGTAGTAGAGAGTTCTACATCTGGAGGTGGCAGGAAATAAACTGGATTGAGCTTCTGAGACCAGGAAGCTCACCCCCTAGTCATGCACCTCTTCCAACAAAGCCACATCTACTCCAAGGTCATACCCCTTAATAGTGCTACTTCCTATGGACCCATCAGGGCCATTTTCTTTCAAAACACCACAAGGGTAATACAAGACTTCAATATTCAGGAGATGGGAAGGGATATTGGGAAGCAAGCATCTTGGCCCTTTATTGGATTCGGGGTCAAATTCTAGTTTGGACACTGGTTTGAGCTTGCTTTGCTGTTATTTCAGCTGGCCCACTTCTGCCTAAGGCAAGGCAGGATGAAGTAGTCTTCACTTCTCTCTGAAGGCTAAAGCTGAGTGTCCAGCCAAAAGACAGCCATCTTCTTTCAGGTCTAAGACAAGTTTCCTGGTGTCTCCTCTGAGCAGTGGATCATGGCTGCTACCTGTCAGGGTGATTTCTTTAAAAACACCTTAAAGTCATGCAGGTGACTCCTGGGGCAAGGCCATCTTGAATACAAAGTGATCACAGCATCTTTTGCAAACTTATTTTTATGTTTCTCTTAGAGTCAGAACCATAGTTAAGGGGGAACCAAGAACCAAGCTTGAGTCAACATTAGTGTCGCCAGCATTTTCAGGCTGAGATGAGACTAGATCCAGTGTGCATGTCCTTGATTCACTGCCACGGCTCTCCCATAGACCACAGCATAGAAGCAGGCTCTGCCATGTTTGACACCAGGAAGAAAGACGGAGAGTCAAATGAGCTATGGAAAACATCATGAACAACTTTCTATTCAAAGTGGAGTCTGGTAGGGAATACTGGTTGCTCTATAACACATACACACACACACACACACACACGCGCACACACATACACTCATATACACAGACACACTTTACACACATACCTACATGAACATGCATATGCCACAAGTGTGGAAGAAAGGAAATGAGGTCAGTAGTCATTACTGTGATCAGCTGGAAGGAATTTATTCCAATAGCAGTCTGTTTAGATATATGAGGAGAAACAAGAAAAAAAAAAACAATAATGATATTGTCTGACTTTTGTCTTTGACAGATCAATAGAAAAAAATGAGAAAATGTGAATACAGTATTTTATCTCACACAGAAAACAGTTTCCTAACATCCGTGTAAAATTTATTATAGGTTGATTTATGTGAGTCAACAAAAAATACGAACAAAACTCATAAAATACCTAGAAATGTATCTTTCATACCTAACCAAAATATAAAGTAATAATGACAAATAGTTTTAAAAAAAACCCAACTATTAGTAAGCTAAGCAACACTCAGTATCTGTCAAGTAGAAATTCAAATTTTAATTGTATATTTATATAAAAACATCATGCAAAGCTATTAAATCACAGAAACAGTTTCTCTCGCTGAAAAGTTTAGAGTGTTACATATTTCACGGTATAACAAAACCTTAATAAGTTAGGTATCAGCTCAAGGGCTTAAGTGTATAACTACAGAATAGCAGCCAGGTGTGGGGGCAGATATCTCTACTCTCAGCACTTAGAAGGCTGAGACAAAGAGTTTAAGGCTAACCTGGGCCACATAGTGAAACTCTATCTCAAAAAACAACAAAAGACCAACGTGCTGCTGCTGCTGCTGCTGACAACGATGATGATTGTTGTTGTTGTTACTGTTATGATTGTTGTTGTTGTTGTTTTCTACCAAATACTTTGTGTTTGCAGACTAAGATTTTCCCTTGGATGTTGTCATGATGGATTTGGCGCAGATGCCCCTGGAGTGGTAATATGAGAAAACAGAGGGCAGAGACAGTGATTGGATTAATTGGATCTGAAATTTATATCTTGCTATGGGTTAAAGCAGGCTGTTCCCCCCACCACACACACACACCAAACTGAGAAGCCTTCAGCTCTGATTGTAAATAAGACATTAATGAGAGCATCAAAGACAACATTGAGATTACATAAAAAATGAGCAGTTCACACCTTTTTTTTTTCAAAGTTAACTTTGTTTCGGCTTAAAAACCTGATAAATGTTTTTAATTAACAGTTACAGAAAAAGAAAATTATATTGCAAATACATGCAAAATCTTCCTTCAAAAAAACACTTGCCTAATTGCACAAATCAATTTTTTAGACTGAAAAATTGGCTCGAAGATAGAGCATGCAGATGTTTCCCAAATTGTTGATAGGTGCGGTCCTCAGGGTGGGCTGCCCTGCTTTCTGTTTCATGAGGGTAAAATGAAGCAAGAGTCATGATGTCCAAGTCTTGGAGGATGCCATGTTTCTACTCAAAGAACTCAGCCTGGTGCGTGGGACATCTGAGCACTGAGGACCTACCCTCATATTTAGTGCTTCCTTCTCGTATTCAAAATGAATATTATGAAACCCTTTCATCAGGGAGAGTTGTGGGGCTTGGCAGTTCTGGAAAAATCAAGAGCTGCTGCTGAAGAGATGCTTCCAGAGTTAAGAATACTTGTTGCCCTGACAGAAGACCCTGGTTTGGTTCCCAGCACTCACATGATGGTTCATAATTAACTCTAACTCCAGTTCCTGGGGATGCAGACACCGCCTTCTGGCCTCTGAGGGCACCAGGCCTACAGGTGGTACATATACACACATGCAGACAAAACACTCATATGCATTAAATAAAATAAATAATTCTAACAAAAGAGCACCCAAGAAGTGACTAGTAGGCATGTGAACCCTTTGTTATACCATAGTTCAAGCTCATGGCTGTTCTTGCCTTTTACTACATCATCATCATCATCATCACCACAGCTATCACCATCACTCAAATCTGGGTAGACCTTGATGTGGAATTGCAAGGCCTGGATGTTGAACTGTCCTGACTTTGCTGCCTATTTGATTTGGAAAAACATACCTCTTCTTTGGAATGTAAGTGAAACTTCAAATGCTTCTGTGGCATTTCATTCATTCATTCATCCACAATGGAGTTTTACTCAACCATTCAGAGAAAAAAAAAAAAATGACATCATGTTGCTTTCTGAAAAACAGGTGAAATTGGACATTAAGTGAAAAGCCGGTGTCGGATGTCTTCCGAAACACGTGAAAGCTAGGGAGAAAATAAGAAATAAAAGTAAAAGGACTACTAAAGATGTGGGAGGGGGAGAGTGGGGAGAAGGGCAGAGCCAAAAGATGACAGATTCCTGTATCACATGCACTTACAAAATGCCGTAATGAAACAGTTAATGCACGTGGAAAGATTTAGGGCTGAAATCCATAAACTAGTTTTAAATTTTCTGTTCTGTTTCTAAGTAAGCTGGGTAGCTCTAGAGAGCTGGGGCAGAGACCAACAAACTCATCCATGCTTCTCTGATCTGTGTTGGTCCTCTGCTTCTCCAGTTCCTTGTGGCCTCTCAGTCTCTGTACGGTGACTCCCAGTCTGACCACATGGGGACAGAGTTCCAAAGAGACTAGCCTCAGAACTGTCACAACACCACCTCCACAGCCATCACTTGGCCAGAGTGAGTGAGCCAAAGAGGGGCTTCTGGGTCCCATTTGAGGGCTTGGGAACATGAGTAGGAGAATGGGAGCAGATTATGCATGCCAACCCTCTCCTCACAGTCTTTCCCCATCTAAAATGGCATACAACCTCATACACACACACTCCATTTTCTGTGCTGGGAATTTGCCTAGTTTGAACCTGTACAAGTCTTGAGCATGCTGCCATGGTTTCTGTGAGTTGATACGTGCATCTGCCCTGTCTTTCTTTGGTGTATTCCACCACTTCTGGCTCTTACTATTACTTTTCCTTTTCTGCATCGATCCCTGATGAAGACATCTCATTTAGGGCTGAGTGCCCCCAAATGTCTCCCATTCTCTGCACATGTGGGTCTCTGTGTTAATTGGCATCTACTACAAAAAGAAACGACTCTGACGAGAGTTGAGTGACCCACAGAGTAAAGCATAGAGAAAAAGGGGCTTATTGGCTTATGACTGGGGACAGAAAAGTCCAGAGGCAGGGGGCTGGTTCAGGGCATCCATTCCAATGAGGGCTTTTGTGCTGTAAGGTGAGAAAGCAAAAGGACACGTGAACACAACCAGGAGAGATGACGCAAGAGTGAGGGACTTGACTTATAACCATGGCTGTGTAGGAACACCTGTGGTGAAATCTGTCATTTCTTGAAGGACTGACTTCATGATTCAATCACCTCCTAAGTCATTACTCACACATCGTTACTTCAGGATTTAAATTTCCAGAAAAATAATTTTTTTCAGCGTTTAGGAACTTTATTTTCCTTCCATCCTTTCCTCCTTTGCTCAGGTGCAGAGAAGCTCAGGATCCTCAAGGTGGCTCCAACCCACTCAGTGGCCTGCGCTGTGGGAACTGTTGAGCAGTCCTCAGTGGCTGGCTGGGCACTCCAGTCTTCAGGAGAGAACTTCTGGATGGGGTCAGAGGGCACCTGCACACTCTCAGACCAGTTTACCACCTCTGGATGAACAGCAGTGAACTCAGGAACTGGTGCTGAAATTCCTCCTTGATCACGGCCGTCTCAGCAGGAGTCTGCTCCTCTTTCTCAGTCTCCCCTGGGTCTCTGTAGAAGTAAAGATCAGGCATAACCTCCCATGGGTGCTCACGGAAGATAGTGGCACGCATGCGCAGTACTTCTTGGGCCAGCATCCACCACATCAGATCCATTGAGTGAGCTCCCTTATTGTATGGGATGGCAATATCCACATAGCGCAGAGGAGAAATGTCCACATTGCACAGAGCAATGGCGGGCAGGTGACGTAAGAGGCCTCTGTGAGGGGCTGGTGGTCAGCCCTGGGATCAGTCACCACTAGAAGCCGTAGCTTCCTGAAAGCTGCTTGGATCTGGTTAGTGAAGGTCCCATGTGTGAAGCGGCCAGCACTTGGAGTGGCTCCAGTGGCAGCAGCAAACTTCAGCACAACTCACTGGCCAGAGTTCCTGGAGGAAATGAGGCAGACATCAGCAGGGTTCTCAACGGCAACAGTAGTCCTAGCTTTTCCCTGGTCCTCTTCAGATTGTAGATGTATTGCTCCATATGAAAGTCAAGGTTGGTGCCACCTAAGTGGGTTTCTGCAGCAAGGAATTTGAGGACATTCTTCTTCATCTGCAGGACATTGAAGGTTCCGGACTTTGTGCAGGTTTCCCTTTAAGATATGATGAGAATCAAGAAAAACGCTGCATAGACCAGTCCCTGGGCAGCACAGAAAGCCCTCTTACTTTCATAACAAGATCTCGCATGAGGCAAACACATTAAAAGTTTGTGAAATCCATCAGGCATGGTGGTACATGCCTTTAATCCCAGCACTCAGGAGGCAGAAGTAGTCGGATCGCTTTGAGTTCTAGGCCAGCCTGGTCTACAAAGCTAGGAGTTCGGGATAGCCAAGGCTACACAGAGAAAACCCAATCTCAAAAAATTAAAAAACAAAACAGAACAAAACTTTTTTTTGTAAAATCTAACTTACTGCTTTCTTGATAAATCATATAGTTTTTAAGATTTTATCATATGTATTTCTAAAGATATAATTTTATATTTAAATACATGAATAATTTTGAATTAATATTTTGTAAGATGTAATACTTTAATAGATTGATGGAAAATGGATGGGTGGGTGATGGATGGATCGATGGATGGGTAGGTGACAGATGGATGGATGGATGGATGGGTGGGTGATGGATGGATGGATGGGTGATGGATAGATAGATGGGTGGGTGATGGATGGGTGATGGATAAATGGGTTATAGATGCATGATGATGAATGGGAGGTAAATATATAGTTAGATGGTGGATTATACATGAGTGCATGATGGAGGATGATGGATTGACGGTGATGGTGGGTGGATGTATGGGTGAGCAGTTTGGTGGATGGATGATATACAGGTGCTGGTGGAATTTATATGAATGTGCTTATAGGACCACTTATTTATTCAATTGCCTTTGTATCTTTTACGAAAATCAACTGGCTGTGGGCTGTAGAATTGGCTCATTTGCTAAGAGCACTTGCTGAGAACTGGAGTTCATTTCCTACCACCCATATCAGGTGACTCAACATAATCAATTGTAAGGTAAGCTTTAGAGGAACTGATGCCCTCTTCTGGCCTTTTTGGAGTCACCTGAACTTACTTGTACAAAGCTACACAGACACACACACACACATACCACATACACACACACACACACACACACACACACACACACACAATTAAAATAAATCTAAAAAAATTAATTGACTGAACTTTGAGTGACTACTTTTAGGTCTGTCTTTCAGGTATATCCTTGTATCTCTACACCAACAACCTGATTATTATAGTTACATACTAAGTCCTGACAGTGAATTCTTTGACTTTATTTTTCTCTTTTAGAAATGAACTACTTTTAGTTTTTCCTTCTCAGATAAAGTTTAGAATAATCTGCCTATAATTTACTTATCTCTGCATTCCCAAAGATACAATTGAATTTTGGATGTAGTTTCCGTATGTTATGAACTTTGCTGAGCTCACATTTCTAAGATATTTTTGTGGATTCTATATTTTCTAGATCATAGCCGTATCAGAAGTAAATCTGCCTCATATAGTCTGTTGTTTCCTCAAGTTAATGTAAAAGAACTCCAGCTCTCTTTGGTTATTACTGTATTAGTCTCTTTTTTCATCTATTTTCTTTCAAGTTATTTGCAGACAGCAGATAGTTTGGTTAATTTCCCTCTTAAATTCATTCTGTCAATCTTTGTCTTTTAATTGAGAGCTTAATCCATTTATATTTAATGCAACTACTGGTAAACAGGATTTATGTCTGTCATTTTGCTTCTATATATATATCTTATTTTTGTTCCATAATTCCTCCATTATATGTCTTAGACACATCAATATTCTTATACACCAGTCCAATGCCATTGCCTTTTTGTTTACCATATATTCTAGTTATTTTCCTAGTGGCTTCTCAGGAACTGTCATCTAAAGTCACACCAGGCTCTTTAGGTTTATGTCAATTTAGTTCAACTAGTGTGCAAAATTCTTTTCCTATGGTTTTCACTCCCCCTCCTTGATCCTGATAACATCAAAAGTTATATCATAATACATGACAAAGCAGTAACATAGATATTTATTATCATCTCCTATAGCTATCTTTTCAATCAGATCAGGAAAAAAGACTTGCAGTAAAAATATTTACACATTTTATACTTACCCATGTATTTACCTTGACCAGTATTCTTTAATACCACGTGTATCGACTCACTATTCATTGTTCTCTCAATTTCAGTCTGAGGACTTCCCTTTAATATTTTTATAGTTTTGGCCTGTAATAATAAACTTTCAATCGTAGTTATCTGAATTTCTGCTTTATAGGTCTCTCTCTCTCTCTCTCTCTCTCTCTCTGTTTCTGTCTGTCTCTGTCTCCCCCTCGCTATTTCTGCCTCTCTCTTTCTCTCTGTACATCTCTCCTTCATAAATATTTTTTTTCCTTGATAGTTTTTTTTCATGGTGGTTGTTTCTTTGTCATCTCACTGCCTTCTAGACATGTGGTTCGCAATAGGAAACCACCGACTGCAGACTGGGGAGATAGCTCAGCTGTTAAAAGCACTAGCTGCTCTTCCAGAGGACCTGAGTTTGGTTCCCAGCATCCACATGGCACCTCATAACCATCTGTAACTCCAGTCCCAGGGGATTTTACACTATCTTCTGGCCTCTACGAGCACTGCACACATGCAGTTTAGACACAGACAAGCAGGTCCATGCACGTACAGCAAATAAAACTAAATAAGAAAAAAAATTAAAACATTAACTATGGTTTGACAACTCATGAAATCAGACTCCTTCTTCTTCTCTGGATTGGTGGGTTTGAATGCTGATCACAGTTGCTTAGTGATTTTCTCCCTGTTTTGTAAAATAACTCTGTAAAAGTCTGCATTATTTATTGTGTGTCCACTTAGGTCTCAGTTCAGTTAGCTTAGTGGTCAGCTATATAATTGGATAGAGCTTTCCTTAAACATTTTGAATCAATAATCTTTGTTTATGGGCTCTGTGTGGATGTTGAAATATGCCTTCAACACACAGTCCAGCAAAATGACATCTTGGCCTCATTTCCTTCCTGTGCAGAGTCACAAGAACCCACAGGTGAGAATGCAGGCCTCCTTGGGTCTTTCTTCAGTACACACAGTGCCATATATGTGTCTGGATTCTGAGTCTGTAAGAAAATGTCACAACTTTTCAAAAATTTATAGAGGGTCTTTTTCTTTTTTTATATTGCTTACCGCTAGTTTCATTCATTGCCTCAGACACTCACAATATTAAAATACCTGCCTATAAATGTGTCTGTCAAATATCCCCACAAAAGAGACTTAGCATTCATAAGTTCTAAATCAGCCAAATAAAAACAAGGTTTCCCCAGGTGTGGTGGTGAATAATTATAAACTTAGTACTCAGGAGGTGGAGTCAGGAAGATGGACAAGCCATGGCCATTCTACACTGGATAGCAAGACCCTACCTGCCAAAAGCCAGGCTATAGCAATCTGGTGGTGTAGTTCCATGGTAGAGTACTTGTTCACCCCGTGCAGGGTCACCAGGTTCACCTCTAACATGTTACCAAAAGGGAAAAACAAAACACATACAACTCTGAAGCAAGGTGTTAGAGAATAGCATCAATTGATGATTTTTTGATTGCTGGTTCCCTTGGTGTTGGAAATGTGGGTTGGTATTTCTCAACACTTCTAAACTGAAGGATAGGGCTGAAGTAAGTTACAGAAGCTGGAGGCTTGCCGGTCTGATCTCAGTGACACTTGCCCACTTTCTTGTATAAACACTGGGTTGCTGAAATCCATTGATTAATCACCAAAATCCTGAAAAAGTTGATTTTGACTGATGTTTAATGCATTGGCTTAAGAATACACAGAGCTTCTGGCCTCACCCATTTGTGTCAGTTTCTGCTTCATATTTATTTTCCGCATGTTTAGAATCGCTATAATTTTAGAAAGAATAAATTTTACTCACAGTGTGTCTGATATAAACAAATCAACCTTCCAATAATGATAACAATGATGATGATGATGATGATGATGATGATGATGATGATGATGATGATGAAAATGATAATGATGATGATGGTGATGATGATGGTATGGGTGGTGGTGGTAGTAAGGGTGATAATATGTTGGGCTAGGTATCCCAGTCCCAATGGATACATCTACAGCACAATTTCTGCACTTAAGGTTCAGATGTCATTTGGAGGAAAGGCTAAAAGTATAAGAGCCCGAAGAATAGGAAGTCACTGTGAGAAGCATGATGTTCCTAGAAATATCAGAAGCTACACCCATGATGTCTCACCAACGAGGTTGCCTAAACAAGAGCTGAACAAAGACAATACCAATAGTGGAATGCTCGTGAGACCTCAAACCTCTACAAAGAACTTCAGGCAATTAAGGAATTCTGAGAGTGTGAGAAATAGTCTTTCTCAGGGAACACCACACCAATTGGTTATCCAATACTAAATGGCCAACACTGAATACATACATGTAAGTACCATTATAAGGACTGAGCATATGAGAATATTGTATTTATTTATTTAGGAATATATATAAACACATACACATATATATGTAATAATTAAAGCAAAAGAAGCCATAAAGTTGAAAGAAAGCAGGTATAGACACATGGGAGGTTCTGGAAGTGGAAAGGGAAGGAGAAAATATTATTATTATATTATAATCTAAAAAAAACCCTGTTTTTTCATGCTGTTAGTTACTCTTCTCATAACTAAGATAAAATAACAGATAGAAGCAACTTAAGAGGGGAAGGGGTGTCATGTCCTTGTGTCCCCCCATCCTCACCCCATCCTTCATACCTACACCCACACACCCACAAACCCAACAGATGTGAGTTCTGCCTTGTTCCCCGTGTACTCCATTCCCCAGCCCACAACTCAGCCTCCATCCCTGGAGGCCTGCTGTCACCCAGGACATCTGGGTGAGATGCTCTCCCAGTCTCAGGCCTGATAGGTCCCCCTGAGCAAGACAGCAGCAGTGAGCACTGCCCTGTCCCCTGTGTACTCTATTTCCCAGACAGTTCTACCTGCATTACCAGAGGCCTGCTTTCTTCATGGACATGAAGTGAGATCCCTCCCTCTTGATCCCCTGTCTGCTGGCTCTCCTAAAGTACTCCCAACAGTGGTAAACCACACCTTCTCCCCTGTGTTCCATTTTCTGGCCCACAATTCTGCCTGCATTACTGGAGGTCTGCCAACACTACAGACAACCAGATGGCTAAAGGCTAGTGTAAGAATGCAATCAACAAGAGCCAGGTCATGATGGTACCACCAGAACCCAGTATCCTATTACAGACATGCCTAGATATCTTAACACAGATGAAACACAGGAAAATAACCTTAAATATATTCTTATGAAGATGATAGAGGCCTTTGAAGAGGGAATGAATACATACCTTAAGGAAATACAGGAAAATACAATAAAACAAGTGAGGGAAATGAATAAAACTGTTCAAGACCTGAAAATGGGAATAGAAGCAATAAAGAAAGCACAAAATGAGGGACTCCTGGAGACGGAAGACTTCTTAAAGAGAACTGGAACTACAGAAGTAAGCATCATCAACAGAATACAAGAGATGGAGAAAAGAATCTCAGGTGTAGAAGATACAACTGAAAAAAGCAATACATTGGTGAAAGTACATGCTAAATCTAGAAAGTCCTTAACAAAAAACATCCTAGAAATCTGGGATAGTATGAAAAGACCAAACCTAAGAATAATGGGAATAGAGGGAGACGATTCCCAACTCAAAGGCCCAGAAAATACTTTTAACAAAATTGTAGAAGAAAATTTCCTTAACCTAAAATGATGCCTATAAACATACAAGAAGCTTACAAAAATATCAAATAGACTGGACCAGAAAAGAAAATCCTCCTGCCACACACTAACCAAAACACTAAAAATACAGAACAAAGAAAGAATATTAAAAGCCACAAAGAAAAAAAGCAAAGTAACATATAAAAGTCAAACCTATTAGAATTACAACAAACTTGTCAACATAAACTTTAAAAGCCAGAAGGGTCTGGGCAGATGTTTTGCAGTCTCTAAGAGACTATAGATACCAGCCCAGACTACTATACCCAGTAAAACTTTCAATCACTGTAGTTGGAGAAAACAGATATTTCATGACAAAACCAAATTTAAACAGTATCTTTCCACAAGTCTAGCCCTACAGAGGATACTAGAAGGAAAACTCCAACCTTGGGAGGCTAACTACCCCCAAGAAAATCCAGGAAATAAATAAGCCTACATCATCAAAACAAAAAAAAAAAAGAGAGAGAGAGAAACACACACACACACACACACACACACACACAGTACCAACATCAAAATAACAATAATTAACAGTCATTGGTTATTACTATCTCTCAACATTAATGTACTCAATTCCCCA
Source organism: Psammomys obesus (assembly GCF_907164565.1). NCBI lineage: Eukaryota > Metazoa > Chordata > Mammalia > Rodentia > Muridae > Psammomys > Psammomys obesus. The sequence goes on along the minus strand of NW_026596158.1, from coordinate 6,014,418 downwards.
ATTAAAAAAAAAACAAACACAGATTGACAGAATGGGTGCTAAATATGTGTATATAATAAACACACCTCAGCAACAAAGATAGACATTACCTCAGAGTAAAGGACTGAATTTTTTTCCAAGCAGATGGACCCAAGAAGCAAGCTAGAGTAGCCATTTTAATATTTAACAAAGTAGACTTGAACCACAAATAGTCAGAAGAGATGGGGAAGGACACTTCAGATTTATCAAAGGAAAAAAAATCCACCAAGATGATGTCTCAATTCTGAGTATCTATGCTCCAAATGCAAGGGCACCCATATGTGTAAAAGAAACATTACTAAATATTAAATCACACATTGAACCACATATAGTAATAACAGGAAACATCAACACCTCTCACTCACCAATGGACAGGTCATCAGGACAAAAACTAAGCAAAGAAATAATGAAACTAACAGACATTAGGAATCAAGTGGACCGAACAGATATCTACAGAACATTTCACCCAAACACAAGGACATCCTGAATTTTCAGCCAAATGGATTGAACTAGAAAATATCATCCTGAGCAAGGTAACCCAGATCAAGGAAACAAACGTGGAATGTACTCACTTATAAATGGATTTTAGCCATAAAGTACAGGATAACCATGCGCAGACCCAAATACGCTAAGTAATAATTAAGGCCCAAAGGAGTATGTTTAAATATCTCTCAGAAGAAATAAAAGAGGCATCTGTTGTGGTCAGAGGGAGGAAACTAGGTGGGAGAGGGGTGAGAAGGGGAACAGGAGGAATCAAGGGTGTGGAAGGTGGCCAGAAAGGGAAGTGGGTGGGCATGGGGGGAGGAAGTGTCTGTGGAACAAGCTAGAAATCACGGATGATGGAAACTCTCAGCAATCTGTGACTCCTTGCCATAGGAGATATGAAACATGAAAGGTCACATCCTGTAACCGGGAAAGACTTCCAATAGAAGGTTGGGGATATCAAGCCAGCCACGAAATCTTCCATCCACTTCCTGCCTATAAGAGGGTCGGGGATAAAGAGGGAGCAGAAAGTGAGGGAATGGTCGATCAATGACTAATCCAACTTGGGTCCCACACCATAAGAGAGAGCCCATCCCTGACACTATTAATAATATTCTGCTATATTTGCAGATTCTAGCATAACTGTCATATGAGTGGCTTCACACAGCAGCTGATGAAAATGGATGCAGAAACCCACAGCCAAATGTTAGGCTGAGCTTGGGGAATCCTATGGAAGAGGGGGAGGAAGGATTAAAAGAGCCACAGAGGTCAAGGATACCACAATAAAACTGAAAGAATCAACTAACCTGGACCAATAGGGGTTCATAGAGACTGAACCACCAACCAGAGAGCATCTACAGAATGGAACTAGGCCTCCTACATATAGGTAACAGATGTACAGCTTGGTGTTCATTTGGGACCTCTAACAGAAGGAGCAGGGGCTGTCTCTGCCTCTGGTACCTGCCTTTGGATAACTTTCCCATAACTGGATGGCATTATCTAGCCTCAATAGAAGATGTGCCCCGTTCTACTACAACTTCATATGCCAAGGTGGGTTGATATCCATAGGAGGGCATAGGAGGAGGAGAGGTGAGAGGGAGGGACTGGGAGGAGAGGAAGGAGGGGAAGTTCCCATAGGGATGCAAAGCAATAAATAAATTAATTAATGGAAAAATAAGTAAAAATATTTTTTTAAAAAGAGGGTGGATTTTATTTTGGCTCATGGTTTCAAGAGACATCAGTCCATCCTAGTAGGAAAGGCATGGCTCCATCTCCATCAGCAAGAGTCTGAGGCATCTAGTTACTGCGGCTGGCTCAAGCGGAGGCTAAGCTTCGAAGGCTCATATCTAGCGGCTTTTGCCAGCCAGCTAGGACCATGTCCAAATGGTTCCCCAACATCCCAAACAGTGCCCGGCTGGAGACCAAGTGTTCAAATGTATGAGCCTGTGGGGAACATTTCATTCAACCCGTATCATCTAATATGTATTTCCTGCATACTTTATTTTAAAATCTGTATCTATTATTGTAGTATATTTAAAGTAATTTTCAACTAAGCATGGGGCACATGCCTGTAATTACAGCACTCAGAAAGTGAGGCAGAATAGTGAATTTGAGGCTAGTCTGAGCTACATAAAGAAACCCTTATCCCCCCCAAAGCAAGTATGAAGAATAAATGGAAATAAAAATATGGTAAATCTATTGTTATCAACACATAGTTGCTATATTTTTTAAAAATTCATTCTGCCAATCTTTGTCTTTTGAATGTTAATTTTAGAGCATGTATATGTAATACAATTATTGATATATTAATTTTAAATAAGTCATTCCATCTTTTATTTATTCTTTCTAGTTATTTTATTTTGCTTTTTGTAACAATATTTATTTTATGACCTCTCTGTGAAGTGAAGTATTTAAGCTTTCATTTAGCTTTTTCTATCTATCTATCTATCTATCTATCTATCTATCTATCTATCTATCTAT
>NW_026596158.1:6003030-6011927 GCF_907164565.1 Psammomys obesus | reverse complement strand
TATCTATCTATCTATCTATCTATCTATCTATCTATCTATCTATCTATTTATTTATTTTTGTATTTCATTTTGAGATACAGCAATGGTTCTCAGCTCAAAAGGGGTGTTGCAACCCCTTTTGGGGGTGAATGATCCATTCACAGGGGTTGCCTAAGACCAGCAGAGAACACAGATGTTTACATTACAGATTCATAACAGTAGCCAACTTACATTTATGAAGCAGCAACAAAAAATAATTTATAGTTGGGCATCACCACAACATGAGGGTCACAACATTAGGAAGGCTGAGAGCCCATGATCTACAGTGTGTCTGACAAACAACTTTTTTCACAGTTGTGCTTAGTGTGTAGTATTTCTCGTTAAATGTAATCGTGCTCTACCTTGCTTTATGTTGTTGTGAACACCACGACCAAAGCAGCTTAGGAAGAAAGGAATTTATTTCATCCTGTGCTTCTAGGTTACAGTCCATCAAGGAGGGAAATCAGGCCAGAAAACATAGAGGAACACTGCCTATTGGCTCCCTCTGTGGCTTTTATACAGGCAGGCTTTCTTATACAGGCAAGTCCAGCTGCCTAGGGATAGGGCCACCCACAGTGGGTAGTGGGCTGGGCTTCTCTCACACCAATCATCTATAAAGACAGGCAATTCCTCAGTGGAGGTCCCTTCTTCCCAGGGAACTCTATGTGGTCGAATCGACAATGAAAACTAAATAGGACATCTAATATCTGCATTTGCCAACTAACACAAAGTGTGGACATCTTACAATTTATTCCCTTCTCATTCAGCATTTACACTGGTCATAAATGTTGCTTGCATACGTTGGCAATCATGTCACACTGTGGAATACAATTTGGTCTTCCCTAGGTTACCATTTGGAGAAGTAAATATACTTTATTAGCCCACATCCTTGTCTGCTCCATATTTTTTTTCTGTTTTCCTTTAGTTCTAAGATGCCTTCCCCGACTGTTTTCTTTCTCTTTAGTGAATTTCCCACTGGGGTGAATCTCTCTGTGGCTAAGTTCCTTAGTTTCCCTAATCTCATATTTTTATTTCTTCTTTGTTCCTAAAGAATTTCTTTGTTCAATGTACATTTTAAGGTTTGACAATGATTTTAGCCTTTGAAAAATATTACATCACTTCCTGCCAACCTTTTTGCTTTCTAGAGAGAAATCTGCTGTCTGTTGAGCTTTTCATTTTATTACCATGAACAATATATTTATTTCTCCAGCTTGTTTCAAGTTTTACGTCTGTTTAACTTTCAGATACTTAATTATAATGCATCTTGGCATATATTTGTGTGTGTGTTTCTTTTTTCTTTTTTTTCTCCCTCTTGTTTTGAGTTTGTTTAGCTTTGAAGTTTGTGCTTGTCAATTTGGAAAGTTTTAGTTATTACTTATTATTATTCTATAGTACTTCTCTCTGTCTCTCTTTTCTCTCTTTCTGAGACTCACTACAAAATGCATCTTGTGATGGTTCTGCAGACCACCCATTAGATGGTGCCTTGAAAACTGGTCTTCTTTCCCATCTTTCAGCTTTTGCTGTCAGCTTTATAACCTGGCTTTTCCATGTGTTATTGCTTAGACTTAATATTTGCAAGAAGCAGAAGAAATAGGTAAAACGTGCTTCCTCATCTCACATGACCAGGAGCATAAATGCCTCATATTTTGTGAATATTTCTCCTACCAGAGAGAATGGAGATAAAAGAATTATCTTCTAATCCAATAACTTCACCATCCTCTAAAGTCTACAAAACTTTTCACTATAAACTGGTCACTGTTTTCTTTAACATTTCTTAGCATTTTTTTCCTTTCTGGTTCTTATCGTATTACCCAGGCAAAACCACATACCATGTTCAAAACTTCCTGAATACCATTTTTCCAAAGTCTACAAGTAGAACAACTATATTTAACTATATTTTGTTTGTTAACACAGACATGTATACATACATATATATATATATATATATATATATATATATATATATATATATATATGGTAATCTCTTAATCAACTGTATTTTTCTTTCTCCTTGAATCATTTACTAAACATTTTTTTCTGCTTTTGTCAATTTGCCTAGCTGTTTGCCCAATCCCTGTAGTTTACCCTGTCCCAAAGACATTGCTGCTCAATTTCAGATGCCGGTTTCTGTGTCTGTTAGCTGTCAAGTCATAGCCGTTACTAATGGGAAGGTTTGTTACACATGAACACATGTAATTTCTCGTGCTTTTAGGGCTCAGGCGGGTAGTTTTGCTCAGGTAAGATAGGACCAACCAGAGGAGCTGGTCAGTAGAGCATAGCTGCTCCTCAAAGGGCTTCACCAACTTGGCTCTGTTCTGTTCATTCTCTTATCTTCTACCAAAAAAGCCTGGGAACCTTTCTCAAGAGATCTTGAAAGCTGGGCTGGAGAGATGACTCACTTGCTAAGAAGAGGGCTTCTCTTCTTCAGAATCCGGGCTCAATTTCCGGCACCCACATCGATGGCTCACAACCTTGTGTAACCCAAGTTTTAGGGGATCTGACACCCTCTTTGGCCTCGGCAGACACAGGCATGCATGTGGTATACAGACATACTCATACGCAAAACACCCATATACATAAAATGGCAAGAAGAAAAAGAAGAAGGGGAGGAGAAAGAAGATTAGTAGAAGATGAAGAATAGGATGAGGAAGAGAAGGAGGAAGAAACTAAATTTACTGAAAGCATATGAGCTCTCTTGAAGCCTATTCCTGGACTCCAGCACCCTCTCATTTATTATATTATGTGAACCATGACACATAGCTTATCCATATTCAAGGGGAAGAAAAACAGACTCTGTCTTTTACTGGAAGAGGAACAGAACTACATTCCAGGACTGCAGACACAAGGGAGAAAGAATTGGGGTTACTTTTGTAACTACTCCGTACCATCAGTAACAGTTTCAAGCAATAAATTAAGGAAAAAAAGTGAGTAAAAAGAGAGGAAGAGAAAAATGAAAACAAATAAAAGATGGCAGAAGGGCTTTCCCATGTAGCTGGATTCTAGGAAGACCCAGAAACTCAATATTGAGATTAGGATCTAGAAAAAAAAAAATCAATGGACTCTAAAGATGGCATTAGCACTGGAGACATCCCTTTGAAGAGCCTAAGAAATCTGCAAACTCCAGTGTCTGGGGAAGAGTTCTGATTTAGGATTTCTACTAGCTTATTAAACACCAGCCTTAAAGCTTAGAGTATTGTTAGTATCGATATTTCAGCCTGCTCTCTCATAGAAGCTCAGAGAGCATGTTGGGAAAAAAAATATTCTAACTAGGGAATCAGAATAAGAGAAACACAACAAGAAAGTGGAACCTATGGTTGTAGGCATGATTGCTGAAGCCCTCATTTTGCAGTATCTTGATGGAACATGTCACTGCCACAGCTTCATTAGGAATTTCGTCCTTGAGGACAATGGAGGACTGTGCTGCGTCTGGAGTGCTCTTGAAATGTGCTTTGAAAATATGTTGTACTGCTTCTGCTGGGAACTGGACGCTTTCTCAGGAGACATCACAGCAGTCAATGATCCCAACAGGTTGCTTACCGTAACAGGTGTCCAGAGGAGCTAGAAGCGGGATGCCATTACAGCCAGATGTGTGGTGTACCTGTAGCCTTGGCACTTGGGAGGAGGAAGCAGGAGGACTCCGGGATAGGAAGACGCCAGCCTTAGTCACATAGAAAGCTCCAGGTTTTCCCTGGCTACATGACAACATGTTTCAACAAAAAAAAAAAAACAATGTCATTGACTTTTGGCAGCAACAGGAGAGCCCCTTCATTAGAGGACATGCAAGGGATGTTACTTTAATAGATAGGGCTGTATCCATAGAAACCACGCAGTCATGGCTGTTGCGATGTCATCTGGCCCCATCAAGTCTTTAATATCAGATGTCTTCTTACTCATTCTGAGACTCCATTCCAGACCATTTTTAGACCTCTCTGTGTCTCTGAGACACCCTAATACATCCCAGCTGGAGGTTAGAGCCCACTCATCTTACGCTCCTGTAACTACAAAGCGACTACTCTGAAGCTGAATATAAGAACCACAATGCCTGAATCTCAGAGAAGAGCTTGAATTCTGTTCCTCTGGAATGGTGTGTACAAGCACTTTTGGCAATAATCAAAGGTAGAAAAACACACAGAAATGGTGGCAGACATATTCGTGTTGGGGCTTTGGGTGTCAGGAAGCACTTGGGGGGGGGTGTCGGTCTGGAGAGGTGGATCAGTGGTTAGAACACTTGCTGCTCCCGCAGAAGACCTGCGTTCAGCTCCCAGAACCCACAGGGCGACTCACAACATCTGTAACTCCATGACACCCTCTTCTGTCCTGAATGGGTGTAGAAAGCAGGTGGTTCACCAAAACACATGCAGGCAAAGCACCCATACATGCAGAATAAAATAAATACGTCTTTAAAAAACAACAACAAACTACTTGAAGTTGATGTGGGAGGTTACCCTCAGGCACTGGGCTCAGCCACCATGGGGTTCTGCAAATGGGGACCATATTATACTTCTTTGGACTTCTTTAATTTTTCTTTTCTTTATTTCTTTCTTTTTAAGAAAAAAAAATGTGAGATTAGGGTCATTGCCTTTGTGCTTCTTTCTGGTGAGCTGACACCTCCAGTGTGAATGAAGCTAACGATGAGAGACAGCATTTTAATGTTAATTAGATAGTCCATGTGTCTTCCTTCAACAGAGAACCATTGCTCTTTTATGTACCAGATGAAAGCGGAGCCCTTGCTTGGAGGAAAACAGGGTACACAGGCAGAAAAGAAAGTAGTTTCCATTTCATAATTATGCCGATGATTGTTGCTTTTTGTAAAAATGAAGGATCTTGAGAGGGCAGGGTACTTGAGGCTAAAGCAACGGCGTGGCAGGAAGTCTCTGAAGAACCACTAAGACCCTCTTTTTTCCCTTTTAGTAAACACTGTTAGAAACTCTAATCTCAATTAGCAAACAGGCTCTCAGAGATGTGCTCGGTGGCCTCATTAGATAACTAAGAGGGGGCAGCGATGAGTCTGCCTAGGGAGTAAGGACCAAAAAGCATAGAGGAATACTGCCCCCTCAGCCCATGTGCCCTGGAGACCCCCAGGCGAGAAGACAGTGCACACAATAGACAATCCTCTTCTGGCTTGGATGTAAAATGCCACCACTGGCTCACATTTTGAGCACTTGGCCTCCAGCTTTGGCCCTCTTCGGAAGCAGTGGGGCCTGCTAGTGGGTAAAAGTCATTTCTTTCAAAGGGATCTGCCCTCTTTTGCTTCTCTTTGCTTCCTCTGCTTCCTGCCAGCCACCAAGCACCAGCGTCCTGCCTCCACTCACCATGGAGTGTCTTGCCTTTCTCATGGTGATGGGCTGACATTCCTCCAAAGTCATGAAACAACACCAGCCTCTGCCAGCCTAAATTGTTTCTGCCAGGCGTTTTAGGCTCAGCAATGCCAACGTAAGTAATAAATGTATGGGTCACTTAAAAATAAGGATGAAAAAAATGCAGACCACTTCGTTGTAGGCAGAAGCCCAATTTTCACATCTGTGTGGATGTGTGGCATTAACTCAGGGATCTGCAAATGTATTCTATGCAATGATTTCAGGTGTGTGTGTTGCATCAGTGGAGAACTCCCAGGAGAGTTGGCTTTCTCCTTCCATCATGCAGGGTCCTGGGGATTGAAACTGAGCCATCAGGCTTGGCAACAAGTGCCCTCCCCTGCTGAGCCAACTTGATTGCCCCAAGCTTAGGAAAAAAGGCTTCAAGGCTCCCTCTTTTCAGATTTTCAGGGTGCATACCAGAGTTACAACGTCTTGGGGGTTAGGCTAGGGATATACTCCTGTTTCTGCTGGGGATGTATCTTGGTAAGATGAGGCAGAGAAAGGCTGATAAGCAGTGGACTGAGGTGTTTCATTCACTCATCAACTCTTTAGTTCTTAACCAAAGAATGGATAAATCAATGACATTCATGAACAAGGCATCGACCTACCATTTCCTTTGTATTAACTTTAAACATTTAAAATTTTAGACTAGTTCTAGATGTACAGAAATGGCACCAGAAGAATTCTCACCCACCATCCCTCCAGTTATACTTAATATTTTCATCTAATGTAGCCATCATCCGTGTCCCACAGCTGCCAACTTTTACGTGTAATTCGCTTGTGTTCACACTAATCCTCATTTGTGTCCAAAGATACATTTCAGAGCTTTCAGCTGCATTTTGGAGTTGCTCCTTTTGGTGTATGGATTTCCACATCATTTGTTGACTGGGTAGGTTATTAGCCAAAGGCTGAATCACATCCCTTCAGGGTTCAGAAGTTCAAGGGTCTGTGAGACTGAAAAGTTCACGTGGCCTTGTCCTGAGCTCTTTAAAATATAGTCTGTTATGGTGGCATGCCCTTTAATCCCAGCACTTGGAAGGCAAAAGCAGATCGTTCTCCTTGAGTTTGAGGCTAGCCTGGCCTACATAGTGAGTTCCAGGACAGTCAGTTTATGCAGTGATATCCTGTCTCAAACACACATACACACACACACACACACACACACACACACACACACACAATTGAAGATGCCTAGTTGGTGGGAAATACTTTAAAATCCATACCTGATTTGTGACTAGGCAATCCATATGGGTGACACTTGTTAGACACCAGCTAAGCTATATTCCATGTGTCTGACAAGAGTCTTCTGGGATGTTCTGGCTAAAATCAATAGTGGATTAGACCAATCAGGCAGATGACTGACAAGTGGAGTTGGAGTTATTTTTCATCACAGACCAAATTTTAATTATTATTATTTTTTTGTCATTGTGCAGATTCAGTGCTGAGGAATGCAGATTACACATACATACCATCCACAATTGGAAGGGATAATCCAAACAAAATCAAAACTTTTCTCAAGCCGTTACCACAGGCTGTAACAGGGCAATGGGGAAAATGAACTGATGAAAGGGCTCAGGGTTTGTAGTTCTGGCCATTGAAGGATGTGTGTTGATGGTTCAGTTAGCTAAGAGGTTCAGCTCAGTGTGGTTGGTAAGCAGCAAGTTAGAACCAACATGACATTTGGGCAGGATTGCTTAGACAGATTAAGGGACGTCTTATAGAGCCCAGTAAACTGATAACGTTACCAAAGAATATTTAGTGACATGCTATTGCTACACAGAAATGACAACACAGCCCATCACAATTCAGTTGTGAATATTTGTGTGTGTGTGTGTGTGTGTGTGTGTGTGTGTGTGTGTGTGTGTATTTGCTTCTTGAAAGTTATTTGTCCTAAGTCCATTTCCTATGTGGGTACTGAGACAATTTGGATGCCATATAGTTTGCCTATGTAAGTTATTTTCTTGCTGAGCGTGGTAGTACGTGTCTTTCATGCCAGCACTAGGGAAGCAGAAGTGATATCAGAGGCCAGTTTGGTACATAGCAAGTTCCAGACCAGTCCCAGCTACATAGAGAGACTCTGTCTAAAAAAAAAAAAAAATGTAAATAGAAAAAAAAATCTTGCTTACTTTGGACACACCCTCTAAAGAGTGTCATGCAATATCACCCTGCTGACATCTTTTCAATGGCTATGCTCCCTTGACATAAATCGCCTCTTTTCTTTCCAAGGTCTGTCCAGGCTGGGGCATGTGTCCGTCAGCATTTCCTTCCCTTTTATGACTGAATCGCAGTATTTTACCTTTGGATGTGCTGTATTTTATGCGGCCACTCACCCTTGGATGGGCATTTGCTGTTTCCACTCCGTGGCTATCATAAATAATGTGTGTACATGTGTGTACAAGGGCCAGTGTTGACATACATTTGTAAATGTAGGGAACTGACCTGGGAGGAGAATTGCAAGTTCTTGAAGTAATTCTCTAATGAGAGAGAGGTTGCTGAGCAAAATGGCTGCAGCGTTTGTACCTTCACAGGGGCCACGTCCTTAAAACCGCCTCTCAGCAGCTGTCAATAGCCAATAGCATCTCAGCTGTGAGTGGGACTTCATGCCCACCTCCCCTCCCTGTGCTGAAAGTTTGTCTGGCTTGAGCTTGTTCACATCTTCTGCATTCTGTCGCAACTGCTGAACTCCTTTGTTCAATTTTTAATTGGTTCCTTTTTTTTTTTTTTTTTTTTTATGCCATGAGTTTTGTACAGATGCTGTGTGGAAGTCCCAAATGAGATATATGTTTTCCAAATATATTTTTATCCTTTCACATTCTTTTTTGTTGTTGTTGTTTTCTATTTACTTATTTGCTTGTGTGTGTGTGTGTGTGTGTGTTTTGACTTTGTGGGAATGCATGTGTAAGTCTGTGTGTGTGTGTGTGTGTGTGTGTGTGTGTGTGTGTGATATTTAAGGGCTTAGATAGACACCATAGCATCATCTGCAAAATGTGGTATTTGTACTTATTCATTCCCAGACAGTTAAATTTTATTCCCATTTTCCTTACCAGGCTGTCCTGGATGACACTCTTACCGTGATGGTTTATAGCAGTAGCACAAGCATACATTGTCTTCTGCATCTCATGCGTTTGTTTTTGTCTTGGAGGAATTCATGCTTGCTAAGCAGGTGCTCCGCTCTAAGCTGTATTCCCAACCCTTCTACTCCAGTTATCATTCTGAGCAAACTCTCCCCAAATGATGAGGCTGGCCTTGAACTCACTCTGTAGCTGGGCCTAGCCTTGCTGGGATCACTGTACATGTTCACCAGGCCTAGCCTTCTCCATTTTCCTGCTGCCTAAAAATTTCTTCCCAAAATGAAAGTCTATTAAAAATAAGTAAAAATATGATGGTTAAATAAAAATCACAAGAGACCACCTAGCTATACATATCTGTCTATAAATCTATTATTGCCCTGCCTGCTTATTTCTATCTATCTATCTATCTATCTATCTATCTATCTATCTATCTATCTATCTATCTATCTAT
>NW_026596158.1:6000222-6003020 GCF_907164565.1 Psammomys obesus | reverse complement strand
TATCTATCTATCTATCTATCTATCTATCTATCTATCTATCTATCTATGCATTCATGTATCATGGTACAAGACAAAATTACAAATCTAGTTTAAAAAAATTAAAATATAGTTATGTGCTTTCTGCTGCTTCCTTTTCCTTCCTTCCAATCCCTCCCATGCACCCATCTTTGTTTCCTCTCAAATTCATGGGCTCTTTTTCTTTAACTGTTATATACATTATACACATCACACAATATATTATATATAAAAATATCATATATTTATATATAATATGTAATTATGTATATAATATAGTGTATATATATAATAATACATTTACATAATATCATGTGAGATATATATGTATATAACTAACATATGTGTGTATATATACAAATATATGTATATATACATATCACACACACACTGCAATGAGTCCACTTACTTGTATGAGTCCGGTTACTTGTATATATGTGGTATCAGAGCTGGCTGCTTGGCATTAGATAACTACTCTAGTCTTATCCCCAGGAAGACTGTCCTCTTCATTCCTCCAATTCCTGTAGGTTTTTTTTGTTTTGTTTTTTTTGCCTTGGGCTAGGGCTCTGTGAAATTCCCCCTTTCACGTTAGCATGTCTATTACCATGAACCTGCTCAGGTTCTGTTTAGGAAGCCAGGTTGTTGTTGAGATATTGCTATGTGATAGCTTCCCTGTCATTTGTTGGAAACAATCTCACAGCAGATTTCTTGGTCCTCTTTCTTTTCTGATCTTCACACCTCCTCTTCCTCAGTATTTCCTGAGCCTTAGGTGCAGGAGTTGTATTGTAGATGTGTCCTCTGGGGCAGGCACCACACACTCAGTTTCTCTGCATTCTGTGATTTTCTCCATGATGTTCAAAAAGAAGCTCCGTTGATGAGGCAGAGAGCATTTACAGATGAAGAAGGGCTGAAGAAAGCAAAGTGAATAACAGTGGATTAAGCTTCCAAAGTAGCTGTTTTTATAAGAGGGGAAAAGAAAGACAGAACAATAAAAAAATAAGTGACTGGTATCCTAGTAGGGGAATGGGATGTGCCTGAGTCTGCCCAGCTCTGCAGCTGACAAACCTGAAGAGGAAGCCATATTTAGTAATAACAGGACAGGTTCAAGTGGCCCAGGCAGCATGTCCCGAGGGTCTGTGTAGAAGGAGAAGAATAGAATTATATTTTGTAGTCAGCTAACCAAAGACACTACCCCATAGCATGGTCTGGGGCCAGGATTTGAAACCCATTGGAACTCTTTATTTATGCAACCGAAACCCACATGCAAATAAAAAACCCAAACTGTTGGTTTATTTTATTAAAATGCTTAAGACAGTAGTTCTCAACCTGTGGGTTGCGACCCCCACGGGGGGGAGGGGGGCTGCGTGTCATATGTTTACATTACTATTCATAACAGTAGCAAAATTGCAGTTATGAAGTAGCAGTGAAATAATTTCTTGGTTGAGGGTCACCACAACAAGAGGAACTGTATTAAAGGGCCGCAGCGTTAGGAAGGTTGAGAACTGCTGGTCTAAGGGAAGCCTTCAAAGTCCCAGTGTCACCAAGGCAAAGTCCTAGAGTCACCAAGGTCCAGCCCTTATTTCTCAGTCCCACTTCCTTTGAAATGGCTCCATTCTTCTCAGACAGAATTACCTCATGCAGTAACTCTGTTAAGTCTTAAACCATAAGCTGCAAATCTACAAACCCAACCTAAAAAAAACATCTTTCCCAAGGGTTCTAATAATCCAGTGTTGAGTCTCCTAAATATAGTTCAAATTGTGTGCTTTTCCTGCCTCAACCCTTTTTTAAAGGGGGCAGAGATCTGATGGTACAGGGTAAGGCCACATGCCTATTTCTGCAGTGAAGAAATAACATGAGTCTTACCTCAATCACAGGTACCAAGGATAGAAGGATAGGCCATGCTGGAGGAAAATTGGAATGTTGTTGCAAGGGTGACCCTAATGACTAAGGCCTTCCCAGGTATGGTGGTACATACTTGTGATCTCAGAACTTGGGATAATGAGGTAGGAAGATCATGAATTGTAGGCCAGCCTGAGCTGTGTAGAGAGACTGTCACAAACAAACAAACAAACAAACACCAGCAGCTACAAAACCAAACAAAAATCACAGGTCTTTGTTATATCAAACTTAGGAGTCTCCTACCTGTGTACACTCTTCTCTGTCTTTAAGATTTATTGATGCATATCTCCCTACTCACTCTCCCTACACACCTGTTATGCACAGCGTGCTTGCTGAAAGGTGTCAGTCAATCACATGGCTGCATATAAATACATATTTGCATGTATATATTTATATATTTAAATTCAAACCATGTGTAGAGACTAGAAAGCTGGCCCAATGATGGATCATAAACGTTCTCTTCTATTTGCCTATTAATGAGCCAGCTGATCCTGCTGCCCTGACTTCTTGGAGAGAGAGTGTATTGGATACTTTCTGTTGCTATGATGAAAACACTGACCAAAAGCAACTTATGGAGTAAAGCATCTATTTTGGCTGATGGTTACAGACAGAGAATCCATATACTGGCTGTCTTAGTTACCCCTCTATGTCTGTGATAAAAAATAAAAAAAAAAAAAAAAAAACATGAACAAGGCAATTTATAGAAGAGTTTACTTGGACCTTACAGTTCTTGGGGTTTGAGTCCATTGATGGCAGGACTGAGCTTTCAGGCAGCAGGTGAATGGAGAAGCAGCTGGGGGCTCACACAGCAAATCATAAAGCAGGAATCAGAGAGCTTATCTATCTATCTATCTATCTATCTATCTATCTATCTATCTATCTAT
>NW_026596158.1:5979880-6000212 GCF_907164565.1 Psammomys obesus | reverse complement strand
TATCTATCTATCTATCTATCTATCTATCTATCTATCTATCTATCTATCATCCGTCCTTCAAATTGATAGACAAAACTACAAATTTAGTTTTTAAAAAACACTTAATTGGCACTCAAAACAGAGCTAGTCTTTTGAAATCTCGAACCCATGCCCAGTGACACACCCCTTTAGCAAAAGTCATACTTCTAATCCTCCCCAACCATCCATCAAGAGACATAGAGGGGACATTCTCATTCAAACTACCGTAATGGGGAGCCGTGATAGTAAGTGGCTGAAACTAGAAGCTGAGAGATCATAGTTTCAGTCATAAATGAGAGCCTACCAACCCTCATATTTCCTTCAGCAAGGCTCCATGTCTTAAATGTTCCATGGACCATGGACCAAATACGTGAGCTTATTCATTCAAACCACCACAAGTACTCAAGCTTAACTTCCCATTAGCCAGGGGTGACAGGGGTTCTCTTGTGAGGCAACTGGAATTCACTAACAACTTCCCCCAAAGAAATAGGTAGAAAGAGTTTCACAGGAGGATACTATTGGATGCAATGCTCAATGATGGCAAAGAAGTGAAAAACAGTAAGAATTTAATTATTTCATTACAACTAACGCTTTCTCACTAGGCAAATATACAAAGAACCCCACAGCCGACAATCGTAGAAAGCACAAGGTTGTCAACATATGTGAAATAGAACCAAAATGACCCTGTTTCAGTCTGAGAAGATATCTCAAAACATGCTTTGGTCTTCATTCTCATAAAGATCATTTTTTTTTTCTATAAGGCAATCTGTTTAAAAACCAACCATAAAAATAAGGTTTAATTTAAAAAATTATCCTTTAATTTGAGATAAAAATTTGTTTCTAAATTTTATGTGTGTGTACACATAGACACACACAATTGTGACAGAAGAAAAGCCTAAAAATTAAGAGCTAAGCCCAATATTGAAAAAGATAAAAATGAACAGAGTACATAAAAGAGTATAGAAAAGGAAATCAATACAGATAATAGGAAAGGGAGAAAACAGGGGGGGAAAGCAATAAAGAAACAAAACTGTGTCTCTCTTTTTCTATTTTTTCTCTCCCTCCTTCCCTTTCCCCCCTCTCTTTTTCTCTTTCTCTTTCTTTCTCTCTCTCTCCTCTCAAACTAAAACACAGAAGTCTCTGACAAGAATGAACACAAGACAAGATCATACACAGTTTTAAGAGTGGGAAAGTAAATACAAATGTTGCATTTGTTTGTTTATATTAAGACATGCCCTCACCATTGTCACCTTGGCTGTGCTAGAACTCACTAGGAAGACCAGCTTGCCTCAAACTCACAGCAATCCTCCTGCTTCTTCTTCCTGTATGCTGAGATTAAAGGTGTGTATTTCATGCCTTTTACTAGAGGTTTAGTACAAATATAAACATAAGACCTACAGTTATACTCACATAGGCAATGGAGAATACTTGGAAGCTTACAGCTTGAAAATGCAACAAAAAGGATTATTTGCTGCAAGAAAAATGACCTCTGAGAACTGACTCATGTGTGAGAAGACAGTCATATATTTATATGACTGTATTTATGCCAGTGGAGTAGCATACATGACAGATAAAGAATCCCTATAACCGTCCTTTTGTAGTAACTGCATTATATGTGTTAATCATACATGCAGTATGAGTGACAAGCCAGAATATCATTAATCATAGTAGTCAAAAGATGACAACCCAGGCAAAGGACCTGGGCGCACACCTCACACAGAAACACATAGAAAACTACAGGTACATTATTAGTAATCCTTGATAAAATTCAAGTGAATGTCACAATGAAGTCTAACTGCTGATCCTGTGGAATGGCTAACTTCAACACTCAATGGGTACCAGATGTAGGGTAGGATACCACAAAATCATCCCTTATGCATTGCTGGCAGAATCCACAACAGTGAGCTACTTAGAAAGCACTTCAACTCGTAACACTGATTCTTTACAAAAAGACAGAGGGATTCTGATCACACTTAAAATCGCCCCAAAGAGGGGGCGACCTAAATATCCATCAAGAGAGAAACAATCTCATTTTCTACCCTTGCGCAATGCCGAATTACCTACTGATTTCAAAATAAGATACCAAGAGACAAGCTATGTAGATAAATTTCAACAAATATCAGGACTTTAAGTGAAAAGGGCTAGCATTAATTAATGAATATGATATGATTCCATTTAAATTAACTGCTAGAAAAAGCAAAACTAATCTGTGATGACAGAAACCACAGCAGTGGTTGCCTGAGGAGTGGCCATTGGCTGTAAGGGTACAGAATAGATTTTTTTTCTAGACTAGAGGAATGGGAGCATCCTGAGTTTTTCTGGGTGTGAATATTAGCTATACTTGTCAAAACTCATCACATCATTCATTTAATTGCTATGCATCCCCGAATGCAGACATTTTAATCTCAAAAACAATATCTTTACAACTGGTTTTATAGAAGATCAGAAAAACAAGTTGGTAGTTATGTTACACACACAGACACTTAGAAAATTAGCAACTAGCCCTCAGTGGTTCTTGAATTCTAGCCATCACTCTAGAGACATGGGACCTGTCTTGATAACTCTGTATTACGAGGAGTCTTTTCTTTCTATTTGGATTATGAGCTGTTGTGGTCCCATGTTCTGTACCTGAACCTCAGCTTTTGGTGCTCTATCATGTGACTCTGGGGAATTGGGACATATAGCCTATCTAGAGAAAGCAGCTCATTATGAGTGGGTCTTTGGGAAGCTATTGTTGTTGGTCTTTTCCTGTGAGTCCTTTCACACTGTATCTTGTACAACAAGAAGAACAACCACCATAACACACTCCCCATCACTTTGATGGTATCATAAGCACAGGGGCAAAGCAACTGGGAAGGTACCCTCTGAAACCATGAGCTGAGATAAATTGTTCCTCCTTTAACCTTTCTTAAATATTTTGGTCACAGCTAAACAAAAGTCAGCACTAAAGACGCTCACCTTCACCTTAATGTATGGTCCAGTGGCAGGGCAGGCAGGCCCGTGGATCACAGTGAGAGAGGTAGGCAGTGGATACTTGTCAGGACCTGGAGCCCATGTAGCAGACACTGTGACATCTATCAGGGGATCTTTAAAACTTTGATTTTGTTCCACTAAACACAGTATTAAGCCTGTGGGAGAATTGGCCTCTGTCCTAATCACAAGAGATTACTTTTTCTCTAGTCTGAATAGTGGTAATGTATCCTCCTTGCTCTGCTGATTTGGGTAACAATCAGGAGACACTCTGCTACCCAAATATATGTTAGTAGAACCTGCTTGTAACAGGGCAGGACTGGGCAGAAAGATTTTCAGAAGTATTTCCTAGGTTTTAAGAAGGAACAAAGAAGGAGGCTTTCCTATTGTGGTGGTGTCTGTGTCTGTGGGTGTGTGTGTGTGTGTGGAACTTTTAGCACTGTTGAGTGAAAAGACAATACTTGGTTTTTCCACAAAAATCTTTCATCCTGGAGTCCCAGCCTAGAGGGAAAAGGCAGCTTCAATGATGCTAGCACTGGGAAAAGAAAACTTCATCTTATTGAATCAACAAACTAGCCAAGTGTGAGCATCTCTTTATTCTAGACTTCTATCTGAGATCATGAATGCTCTCTTTGTACACATTCCTAGCATGGTTCCTCTGGCATTGACTGCCCCCAAATGTCTTAAGTTCTCCCTCATAAAGGATTTTATAGTCCTGTCCTGGGCCAATGGAAGCTCCTGGTAGATACTAAATGAGGGATGCTTGGGTTTTGCCTGTGTGTGGTGTGAAGAGTGAGTTCAGGAGAGACATAATGTCACTCAGACCTCTTGACAGAGGTGATGATGAAGGGAAGGAAAAATCACTCCACATACATGCAGCAACAAAGCCCCTCTATGAATAGCCATCTCTGGGTTTTTCAATTGGAATCTGGCCTTCTTCTCCTTGGATGCTGGTCTGTCTTGTGTCATTCAAGTGTCTCTCCTGGTGGATGGGACACTCTCAGTCTGACAAATTTAACCTCTGTCCCATGATGAACAGCTAAGTTTCCCCTTCAGCCCTCATCCACCCATCCACTTGCAACTCACCCACAGAGAACCGGGCACCATGAGACACAGAAACAACCAATGCTGGACGGCAGGACCTTGAGAAAATCTCAAGCCCACAATGCACAGGTACACATAGGGAGCTAGCCAGCCCTCTGGCTGCTTGGGAAATTTTCTCTTCGAGGCTGTGTAACAGGGGTGGGGCTGAGGGAGTGGCTGAATTCCCAGGACTGACCCTGTAGAGCAGATAAGGCTTATGTCCTACAGAAGACCCCCAGCTCCTATTTCTTCTTCAGAATTGAGTAGCATTGCAGGTGGCTGGGAAGAGGGGAACAAGAAGTACAGGAGGCTCACGAGGAAACCAGCTCTGCATAGGATTTGTTTTTTTCTTTCTTTACCAATTCAGTTTTCCTGTGCTTTCAATAGAAAGGGTTCCTGGCTTTTGATGGTTGTTTATTTCAAGGATGCAGGGAGGTGATGGGGAAGGGGGAGGGTGGAGGCATCTTCAGACAATAGCCTTTGTTTGTGCCTAGACTCTGAGTCCGCCTTGGTCCTTGGCTTCCCCCTGGGTCTTTTTGCACCTGGGGAGCTGAGGTGAACAGATCCCTTGCAGGTTGTGCGACTCGAAGACTGGCAGAAGGACATAAATAATCAGCCATCGGTCTCTAGCTTGACTATAAAAAGCGTGCATATGTTGTGTGCAGGTTTTCTTAAGGTAAGGGACAGAGCTGGGCAAAGCGACTTCTGGAACTGCCCATATGGGGAGGCGTCTTTCGCTGGTGGCTCTGCAGACAGAAATTGCCCATCTGCGCTGTTTGCAGGTGTTTTGAATGATTATATTATTAGCTTTGTCTGTTCAACTTTGCTTTTTTATGGTAGCTTTAGTATTGAAAAAAAAAAAGAAGAAAGAAAGAAAGAAAAAAGAAACATAAAGCAGCCATCTGGCTCTGGATTTGTGATCGTACTCTCTGTCAGGAGAAAGAAGAGAGGCAGCCCCTGCTATCGGGGGTGGAGCAGACTGTGGGCAGCAGTAGAGGCAATTCTGCCCTTAGCTTGCAGGTTTGGGGTAAGTGATTTTTTTCATGTCACGAGGGAAGCTGGCTCATCTCCTCCTTTCTCCACCCCCACCCCACCTGGATGTTCTGCCTTGGCACTCATCTGGGTAGTAGGACTGCCAATCAATGACATGGCCCTGGAAGCTACAGTGTGGCCAGAAGAACAGGCTGCGTTTGCGGTGGTGGAGACCCACGGCTGAGCTGTGCCTGCCACCCATGCTTCTGGGCCTTAATTTGATCTGTGCTGTGACCTGTGTAACTTTGCAGGGCATCCTGACTGCAGGTAGCAAGACAAAGATTTATCTGATTATCTGTGCATGGGTAATTCATCTGGGAAATGTTCTCTGTGTCAGATGGTGCACGAGTGGGGTTATTTAGGGTTGTCGAGCAGTTCCAGGGCTGGGAGGATGCCAGAAACCACCAATCCAGGAAGGTCACAAAGCCTCCACACCACAGAGGACACCGGGCGGGTCATGACACTTCAGCCAGAGGGTGTCACCTTCCTTTTCATTGCTTGGGACGAACAAAACAGAATTACATGGCCTTTTTTTCTTTTCATAAAAGAGGAGGGAGGTAGGTGGGAATTTGAAGAATTAAACAAGCAGCTGTCGCTCCGACTTCTCTTCTCTCCAGATTGGATACAATGAGACAGACCACTGCAGTAGGAGCTATTGGCCACTGAGAGCTGCTGGGAAAGGGAGGGGCTGCTTTCTTTACGTTTAAGGGTGTGGCCTTGGATAGTTTGACCATGCTCCAGTGAACCTCCACCCACCCAAAAGTACACGGGTAACAGAAATTGGATTTAGTGGGTTCAAAAGCAGGGGCACATCAAATTAGATGGGTAGGGAAGGGGGGATGAATCTGGGAGGGATTGGGGGAGGGGTAAAGATGATCAAAATGCATGGTACAAAAATCCCTAAAGAACCAATAAAACAACGTCACGTATGTGCATTATATATGTACAACACGCAATACATATGATACACGTACTATGTACTATGGTGTTTCTGTCATAAACCCGCCATGTTGCCAGTCTCTCACTACATACAGGCATGGCCACAGCTGTGTTCGTTCCTCAGCTCAGGGGTAGATACAGCATGTGCCATGGGTGTCTTAGAGGCCTAAGGCAGGGAGGAAGCCTCTTTACAAAAGGGCGGAACTATCAAAATAGCACTCCATTCACTACAGGATTGCCTTGCTTCCTAGTTTTTTCTTAGTGTATTTTCACTGTATGAGATGCTGGCTCTCATAAGGAATTTTCTCTTAAGTACTCATGCACTTTGACTGTCCCCTCAACCATGTCTTACTATTTCCTTTCCTTTTCCTAAATCATCTCTCTTCTACTTTCATGTCTCTCTCTCTCTCTTTCTCTCTCTCACACACGCACACATTTACACATGTGGAAAGACACAAAGTATTTGTCTGAGTCTGGCTTATCTCACCTAACATGATGGATGATCTTCAGTTTCATCCATTTCCCCCAAAAATGATAGAATGTTATTCTTTGTGTTGCCTGTGCATTCTACATTTCCCCCATCCATTATCCCGCTGCTGTGAACAGGGTAGCTGGGATCTGGCTCTGTGTTTCCCACAGCCAGGAGGTACCCTGCCAAGCAGGCATCCTTCGATCTGTCCTGTTCCTTCGATGCTGTGACAAACTTCAAGAAGTGAGCCAGGTCAATGATTTTTCTTTTTGTGGGTACATGTGAAGAAGATGAGGCAGAAGCTGAGGATCAAGGGAACCTCCTTCCGTTGCCCATGCAGATGCAGTTCCCTAAAGAAATGTTGAGACGTTGGGAGATGCAGAGTGAGAACTGGCAAAGCAGGCATTGGTAAGACCCTGAAAGGAAATGCTTCATGGTGCAGGTCAGATGGCATGTTGATACCCAAGTCCTGTGGACTCAGTTTTGGCAATGGGCCAGTGAGCAGTGGCAGGAGCCACCAAGAATCATGTAAATGCAGACGGATATTATCTTACTCGGAGAACAAAGGAGACCCCTCCTCAGGATGCTTCCCTCTAATTTTCTAGAAGGAATGATCTTATCAGGGCTCCAACGGCACCTTTGTGTTGATAAAGTGATTGCAAGTTAAGCCTCTACAGTCTTTGAAAGAATGACAGTTGATGGTCTTTGGTTGAGTGTCAGTCTCAGAAAAGACCCTGTGCCCAGATATATTTGGTCCTTGTAGAGCTCTTCTGCTCGGATGTGGCCTGTGGTAGCTCAGTAACCAAGTAGTTTTCCAAAGTAAGGGGAACACGGACTATTTCTAACAGGATCTCAAGGGCAGGCTGTTTGAGACCCCCCCCCCCCCAGGGGAGGAGCAGTCTGTTAGGCCACAGAGGAGGACTTTGCAGCCAGCCCTGAAGATACCTGATAAAACAGGGTCAGATGAAAGGGGAGGAGGTCCTCCCCTATCAGTGGACTTGGAAAGGGGCAGGGAGGAGACCAGGGAGGGAGTGTGGGGTTGGGGAGGGAATGAGGGAGCGGGATACAGCTGGGACACAGAGTTAACAAAATGTAACTAAAAAGAAAAATAAAATTAAAAAAAAAAAAGAATGACAGTTGAACCCATTGAGTGACATTGAGCCTGGAGCCTCAAGTTCACATCCTTATGAGGGATTCTTCAATGTCAGAGAAAGTGCTGGAAAACACAAGAAAGGGATATACAAGAGCACAGAACTTGAAGGTAGACCAGTGTCTCCCTTCTTTTTCATGACAGGGAGAACTAGGAGCTTGGCTCGGATCTATTCATCTTACAGGAGCAGTAGAAGACTGACCGTGGAGGAACCCTGAGCTCTTAGGCTACAGAAACCAAACATCCCTGCCAACTTCAGGCTGTTCATATTCAGAGATGAAACTGCACTCTGGGGTTTCAGGCTGCCTGGGTTTGAATTGTCTCACTATTTATTAGGCATATAACCATAAATAAGTATTTAATCTGGCCTTTTCTTTTGCCTTCTCCCTCCTTCCTCTTTCCTTCCTTTCTTCCAACCCATCCCCATATCTCCACTCCACCCTCCTCTCTCCTTAGTTTCCTCATTTCCTTGTTGTATTATTGCCTTAGTTTCCTTACCTGCTAATCAATTTTGTCATTGAATCTGTAGCACAGTAGGTCTGTTGCTATGATCACAGGACATTCTATCAAGACTCTCTGTTGTATAATTAATGCCGGGCAAACATCAGCCATAACTTTTCTGCTTGCTTTTATTCTCATTATGCCTGCCCCCTGACCTCCCCTCTCTAGGCCTAGAGGCAACACAATGTATCTTTAAGAGGACCGATTTGAAGCCATGCAACCAGAGTGCCACATGAATTGTGTTCACTGTTCAATGTGAGGAACAGCACTCTTATTAACATTACTTAGTCTGGTCTCTGTCTTCACTTCTTCCTGAACTCAGATTCCCAGTGGCTTTTCATGGTCCAAACCCACTTGCCTTCTGGGTCACTTTGGCCATTGGCATGATCATGGCTGAAGCTTGTTGCTTTCCTCTTTCCTTTGCAGTGAAGCTCCTAGCAGGGCTCACATCTCTGATAACCTGAGGGGATCTAGACAACAGTCTTCCATACTCATTGACCCATAAGCTTCTACCTCTCCCGGGAAAGATGTGCCAGAAAGAGGTACCTCATGTTCCAAGTAGACCAGGAATGCAAAAAACCCATCAAATACTTCCAACGATTTTCAAATTCTTCCCAATGAATAGGCATCCAGGGCCTTCCAGGTTCTCCAAATTCCTTCCCATTAGGTAGAACAACAGGCTTGAGTGCCTTTCCCTTTGTACATATTGTGGACCCAAACCAGGTCACTACAATAGCTGACTCTGTGCAGCATGTATAAGTCAAACCCAGGTGGTCCATGTGCTAACTGCTCATTCATAGTCTCCCTTAGCTTGCTCGTGATTACAGTCTCCTGGTTCCAGGGAAGCATGCCTGGTGCATCTTCTTTCTTATATGCTCTTTTCTCCATAGCTGATATCTTTAGGGACCTGTCCCAATTCCCTTAAAGTCACTGATTTTAATTGTAATTAGCACTCAAAACTGCTTTCTAATCTATTCTACCTCACCACTCTTTCTCAGAACATTCTATACATTCAGCAGTTTTTGTGTTTTTTTTTTTACTTCCTATTCCCAGAGCAGAAAATCAGATTGACACACTCATGTATTCAGAAGAATGCTGGCTCCTAGCCTCTCGGTGCCTCCAGGAAAGGGCATAACTCCATAAGGCTTCCTTGGAGTGCTGACTCAGCAGGAAACAGCAGGGGAATCCCATGTCAAGCATGTACATGGATCCTCCATCCTTCGGCTAGCCTGGCCTTAACATTTAGTTCTGCTTTCTTGAGGATAAAAGAAACAAAGAGCATGATGTTGCAGAGGCTTGTGGGAGGGAGAGCTGGACTCTGCAAGCCCAGCCATATGGAGGCAAACCTGGTACAGAAACAGACTCAAAAGGACCATCCAACCCCAGGACAGAGCTTCTCGCCTAGAGGCCTCCTGAGCTCTGGGAAGATGAGTGACCCTAATGATGGCTATCCCTGAATACTGGTCCCAGAGAGCAGTATAGTGACTACAAAGTCAGGTTTACTTCTCTCTCACCTTCCTTACGATTGCCCTGACATCTATGTTAAAGAACAAAGACTATGCTTCTGAAGCAGCACTCCTTTAGCCTTGAGCTGCAGAATGGGAAAATGCATTGGAGTGCAGACATCCTACTCAGTGGTCAAGTGCTTGCCTAGAATTCTCAGTGAGGGCCTGAAGGCATGTCTCAGTGGCAGAGGCCTTTCCTACAATCTAATCAGGGCCTGTGGGTGTGACTCAATGGTACAACACCTGCCTAGAGCCCATCAGTGAGGAGCTGGGGGTTCAGTGGTAGAGCACCTGTCTACAATCCCCCAGTGAGGGGCTGGGGCCATGGCTCAGGAGTAGAGCACTTGCCTAGTAGGCCCAAGTCCTGGGTTCCAGCCCCAACACAGCAACAAAAAAATGTGCTGGTTTTGAACTGAGTCTTCGGGTTCCTGTCTCAGGTTGGCACAATTTCTCTGTGTGACAGTAGAAAATTCTATTACACCCTCTCTCAACCCTCAATACTTAGACTAAAACCATAATTCAGTTTCTATAGATGAGAACAGCAAGGCAATTAGAAGAGGCACATAAGCCTCTGAAGTTTTTTTGTAGGTTATAAAGCTGTGGGGGAGGGTCTACGATACATAATTTTCAATTTTACTGGAGTATAATGCCAGTGTCAGGAGTTGGAGATGCTTAGCTGGTGATCATGAACACATGGGCCTCATGAGAAGACTTGGTTTGCACTTTGTTCTGTAGCAGGAAGAGGCCATCATACAGATGAAAAGAAATAAGTGAGCTTCCACAAAATGTCGTTCTAGTGTCACTAGACTTGAACACTACTAAGGATCTGTAGCCAAGGACACTGTTTAATCTGTCAGAGCTCATCTCCATGATTCCCTGTCAATGGCCATCCTAGAGACTGCATAGATTTTAGGCAAGTGATTAGGGTACGACTAGACAGAGCAAATGCCAGTAGCATTACCTCAGCTACTAATCTATCGAGTTCTGTTTGACCACGTTCATGCTGGATGCACTGGAAAAATATTAGTCATTTGTCAATGGGAATTATGGGCACTGGAGAGCAGCAGTTAAGAAGACTGCTCTTCCACAAGATGTAAGTTCAGTTCTCAGTGTTCACATCTGAAGGCTCACAGCAGCCTAGAACTCAAACTCTGAGAGATTCAGTGCCCTCTTCTTGCCTTCATGCCCACTTGCACTCATGTGCATACACCTCCACGGGGACACACATGTACATATACACATATCTGAAAACAAATGGGAACTCTGGATTGGTTATTGAACCCTAGCCTCAGTAGAAGATTCTTGGGATGTTATTGTGCAAAGTGTATACTGTGCACTTTAGAGCAGTTAAGACATGGGCTATGGAATTTCCTTTTGTGTTCTTGGGGAGTAGAAGAGTAAGCTCGTGCTAGGAGCTTTCCTTAAAAGCCCTGTCCCTGTGAAACTGGCCTTTCCTGATTGGATGAGAGCTGAGTCTCAGAGGTTACTTTCACTGCAAGTTTTATACCTGAGGCTAACTCATTCCTTGCTTTTTTCTTCTGTCCTGGGATTTCCTCACTCAATGTTATAAAGGTCCCCCTGCAGGAGGCACTTTAATCCTGTTACCATGACTCTGCAAGTGTATATCCCCACACAGCCCAAATGCCTCTTGGGAAGCACAATTGCTTACGATGGTGCGGCCATTAGCCCTCCTCAGTGCTTACACAATGCCTAATACTATAGGAAGAGGAGAGCCCCAAACTGTCCTTACAACCATCCCTGCGCAATGGGGATTTCTACAGTGTGGATGGAGAAAGTCAAGACAGCAGCAAACAGCTGGGGAGATAGTTCAGAGGGTCGAAGACTTGCCGGTCAAGTTTGTGGACCTGTCTTTGGATCCTCAGCCCCATGTAAAAAACAGGCACAGAGACACGTGTTTGTAACCCCAGTGCTAGGGGCCAGGGGCTGGGGATAAGTAGTTCCTAAGGGTGGAGGCAGGTTCACTTGCCAGTCAATCTAGCTAATCAATGAGCTCCAGGTACAATAAGAGACCCAACTTTGATCTGTGGGTATGCTCATGAGGAAACACACCTCCACACATGTACACACATGGATACATGCATGCCCACAGAAGCGACCTGCCAATCTTGTCTGCTGGCATCCTTGGGGTAGAAAGCAGAGTTAGGAGTCCCAACCTACATGAGTGTGCCCTGGAATGGTGCACAGTGCAATCACCACCAGCGGACAAGTCACTTGTGAAGCACAGCCTGTACCAGACACTATGGCCTTTGAGAGAAAACAACATAGAAGTCACGTTCTAGCCTCTAGCTGCCCTTTTATGCACATGGTCAGGGCGCTGCCTGTGATGTCAAAGTCACCGCTGAGAACGGAGATGGGGCCTTTTGAAGGAGCCGCAGGCACGTGTTCACCGCCCACCACAATTTAAGGTGGGGAGAGGGGAGGGAGTAATTGAGAAGCACAAGGAAATTTGCTGTTCCAATTAACAGAATTATTTGTATATATCCATTTCATTTAGCAGGATAAACTCAGCTGTGACTGTTTGGAAAGTTTGGGAGTCATCCAGTGCGCACCATGCAGCTCTGACATAAGACTCGTTTCTCCTCCAAGTATCCTTTTGTTTCTGCCTGGTGGGAGGCTGCAAGTACAGAACAGGGATGAAGCTGTTGCTCTAATAACTGGACCTTGCTCTGCATCGCAAGTGTCTCTCATGGCCAATGAAGATGAGGTGTGGTTTCTGTGTGTATGTTAGCTTGCCTCACTGTGCGGGGGGGGGGGGGGGGAGCTTTGAAGATGGTCTGTGGCAGAAGCCCCATTCTTTGAGGTCAGTTAGTAGTCTAGAAAGGGAAAGTACAGATATACAGTCCTTCCACCCCATCCACACAGACACAGGGCTGTGGCCCCTCCAGGGTGCAATCTGCCTGCGATGCCTATGCTCTGATCTTCATGGCCTTGTCTGAACCTTCTGAGAATATTGATTGACAGCTGAAGAGGTGCTCATCTGAGCTGAAGTCAAGTTTAAGAAGGTTTAGGATGTAGTCCAGGAGTAGGGTTCACTGTCCTGGAGAAAAAACAGAAAGAAAGGAAAAACAGATTAAAGGGCTTGGTGGTTTATGTTAAAATTGTTGAACCAAAGCCATGAGACAGACTCTGTCTAGCAAGCAGACTTTTTGGGCCTGCCTTAAATTACACAACCTAATGCCTTATAAATAAGCCCAGATTTGGGATTCTACCCCACTGTCTATCTCTCACTCTATTCTCTGCTCCTTCTTCTAAGCGCTTGTTCCCTCTTTATTGAAATATAAACTCGAAGGAAAGATTATATAAACTTTGGACAAGGCAATGAGAAAGTTTCTGGCCTTTTTGAAATATACTTTTAAGTATTCGTATAATTTGTCTGTGTGCAGGGTTCTGTGGACAGAATAGTTTGGGTAGCAGAATACAATCAAAGGCAAAGACTATGACTCTAGCCGTGTTAGTCTATTTTGTGTTATGGTAATGAAATGCCTGAAGCATGTTTCCTTTGACATTTTGGAGACTAGAAATCAAGATACCAAGATTCAGGCTTTGGCGAGTACTTTCATTGCTTTTGGCTGTGTCATCTCGTGGTAGAGAGCAACAGCCTGCACCCCTATGAAGGGCCTGATTAAGCAAGCTTCATTTAGAAAGTAGGGGAGCAGCAGGAGAGGATGAATACAGGCTTTTATAAAGACCCAAGAAGAACTACCACCAAGTGACATGGAAAAGCAGAACCCTCAGGGGACCTCAGGTCTCCTCCCTCCCTACTCTTCCCTCTCTTCCTCCCTCTATTCCACCATCCTTCCCTCTCTTCCTTCCTTCCTTCTCATCCATCCTTCCTGTTTTTAGGTCCTACAGCATCTCAGAGGGAACCTCAGACATCTACAAAACAACATCAGGTCATGTAGTGACTCTTCTGGATATGAACCCAAGTTCAGGCCTTTAGGTGCTCGACTTCACTCTTACTAGTGTTCACTTCCCATTACTGTCCTTATAACAGAATGAATTGTTTCACAGTCAAGAACACCCTGTGGCCAAAGACCACACATTTTCCATACTCTGTGGTTTGCTCAGGAGTGAAGACATCTGCCTGTGTTGTTGGGCATGGCTGATCAGGAGCCGACTCTGAACTTTGCCCTTCGAGGTCCACCCATTTAGTATA
The DNA here is from genome assembly GCF_907164565.1 of Psammomys obesus. NCBI lineage: Eukaryota > Metazoa > Chordata > Mammalia > Rodentia > Muridae > Psammomys > Psammomys obesus. Next base: position 5,986,368 of record NW_026596158.1, on the reverse strand, counting down.
TCCTTCTTTAAATTTTTCCTTATTCAAAGGAAGTGTTTCATTGTGACATTAGCTTGCATAGAGTCCTTTGATCACATCCACCTCTGTCACTCTTTCTCATCCTCTTTGGTTTCTGCCTTTTTTCTCCCCAACATGCCCAACAGCCCCCTTTCACTTCCATGTTCTTTGCCCCCAGATTCCACAAAGGGAAGATAGTAATGTAGTCCTGGTAGGTGAACTGACATGTTGATATCTGATTGCTTTGCAATCCTTGGGAGTGGGCCAGAGAGGAAGCAGTAGTGGAAAAAATGGAATAAGATGTTTGTGAACCTAACAGCGGTTAGTGTGGGAAATGGAAAGTCTGTTCTTTTTATTTTCATGCATCAACTTAATGTTTTAAGATGTTAGGAAGAAAAATTACACAAAGAACCTGTGTGTCCCTAACAATAGGGTTCTGTGTCCAGGAGAACTGGACCATGAACATGGGTGGCCTTCCTATCTTTGAGTGTTTTCTGCAATTACTTCACCACAGTCACTCTTAATTGCAGAGATCTTTCACCTTGGCTGGCTTTATTCCTATTTTACTGTATTCTTTTGAGGCTGTTGTGACGGGATTATTTATCTAACTTCTTTGTTAGAAGGTTTGTTGTTTGTACATTTAAAAACCTACAGGTTTTTTAATTATAAGCCCTTTGCACAGTTAAAAAAAAATCAGTAGAGGGAAGTGACCAACCCCAGAGTAGGAGGAAGACTTTGCCAAATATCTATCCATCAGTGAATTACTATCTAGAATATTTAACTAACTAAACATTAAACAACAAATGAGTAAATTATCTGAAAAACCACTTTTAAATGGCCAAGGCATTTAAAAGTGTCCATCATCCTTAACCATCATCCTTAACCATCGAGGAAATGCAAACCTAATCCATGTTGATATTCCATCTCACCCAAGTAAGAATGGTTGTCAACAAAGAGAAAAATAAAACATAGGATTCGGAGGGAATTTTTTTCTCTACTCTGATGGGAATGTCAGAGTGCAGCCAGTATGGAGGATTCACAAAAAATTAAAAATTGAGCTTCCATGTGATCCAGCTATATGGCTTTGGCATATACTCCCCCCAAAATAAAATTCAGTGTACAGTAGAAACATCTACACATCTAAGTTTATTTTATTACAATAGCCACAATAAGAAATGTATGGAACCAGGCTAGGTGTCCATCGACAGGTTCATAGACAAAGAAAATGTGGTTCTCCCATGCACAGTGGAGATACGCAACCCCACTGAACAATGAAATCATGTCATGTTGGGGATAGAACTGGATCAAAATAAGCCAAAATCAGAGTTTTCTCTTATGTGCAGTATCTAGGTTTTAAAAAGAATGAAAGACATGCAAGTAGAAGGGGGGGGAAGGTGTTTGGGAAGACCAGTGGTAGTGGGGAGGTCTTGATGTGAGAGAGGCAGTGAGAAATGTAATCACATTGTCTACATGTGGGAACCTTACCCAAACCGATCCATTTATAACTACACGACAGCAATTTTAAAAAGAAAAAGAGGGCTAGACGGATGTCTCTCTGGTTAAGTACACTTGATGCTTTTCTAGGTTTGATTCCTATCACCTGTCAGCTCACAGCCACTTGTAACTTCAGCTCTAGGGGATACAGAGCTTTCTTCTGACCTCCACTGGCACTACATGCACATGGAATGCATACGTACAAGCAAGCACACCTAAAATAAAAATAAAGTTTGTTAAAGGAAGGAACAGTTTAATTCAAAAGAGTCTGTAACAGTATGAATAAGGCAACTATTTTTACAGAAGAATGAAAAAAAAGGATGTGTCTCAAAGATGCAGTATCAGTTTTAAAAGATACAACCAAGGTCTTGAAAAGAAAACAATGAAATGGCTATTTCCCAGCATCGTAGGCGATTTTCCAATGCAAGCCCAAGGAAAGTCACATATGCCTTGCTGAAATGAATTGTAGTCAGCTCGAAACGTGAAACGAATCAGGGCCACACATGATGTTGTGTGGACACATCTTCTTAAGAATCTTTTCCTCTTTATGTTTCGATTCTAATCAAATTAGTCTCCTAAAAAGTCCCATTGACTTAGGAGGAAACTGAGGCCCCAGGAGGTTAAATGGCTGTGCCCAACATCTCAGAGGGAGACACTGACAGAGGGCAGGAATGGAGCCCAGATGTTTGGCAGAGCCCAGGTTTTCCAGTCCCGTGCAGGAGGAGGGTCTGGTCTGTGGTCCACAGACACAGCCCAGGTCATCAGGGATGCCCTCTACACATCATGTTTCCTGTTTATCTTCCCCCCCTAGGCAGCGCACACCGCTGGGAGAAAGGTTCAGAAGGTTTCATGACACACAAAGCCCCTAAAAGGCAATATTTTGATGATTTAAGTATAAGTGATTGCGAACATGTGGGTTTCATTTCCTGTAGAATACTCTTGGGTCTGAAAATGAAGGGGAAGCATGCTTGGCAAAGCTCGGCCCAGCTTTCGTGAGCCCCCTGAAGTGGTTTAAGATGTTCAGTGAATATGAAGGGAGGCTAAGCTGCCTCCTTCCTCCCGTCTCCCACCAGGCTCATGCTGGTGTGTGTATCAAATCTGTACAGAATGTGCTACCGCTGTGGCCTTGACCTCGCTGGGGAGGGGGAAGAACAGAAGGCAGAGGCTGGGCAAGGAAGTCAAACGATTCCTTAACTGCTTGTGCCTGTTCTGGGAAAAGGTCCGAATACCAGCAAGTCCCAAAAGTCCCCGACTGAACTCAAAAGTGTGGCCATCCTTTGGTGATAGAATCTTGGCTGTCACCTGACACAGTTGGGAGGAGGAAACCTCAATTGAGGGAAATGCCTCCATCAGACTGGCCCTAGAGAACGCCTGAGGGGTCATTTTCTTGGTTCTTAGTTGACATAGGAGGGCCCAGCTCAGTGTGGGTGGCACCATCCCAAGTCACAACCTTCGGCCTGGGCTAAAGTGTAAAGCTGGCTGGGCACAAGCCAAGGAGCAAGCCAGTACGCCGCGCACCTTCTTGGGTTTTTCGCTTTGGTTCCTGCCCTGAGCTTCTCTTGGTGGCACACTTTAACCTGTAAGCTGAACTACACCTGTCTTTGTTAGAATTATGCCAACCTGACACAAGCTATAGGCACATGAAGAGAGGAATTCTCGGTTGAGAAAATGCCTCCGTATAAGATTGCCTGAAGGCAAGTCTGAAGTAGCTCCTTGATTGATGACGCATGTAGGAAGGCAGTGCCATCCTCAGGCGGGGGGTCTTGGGGTGTATAAGGAAGCAGACTAGAGACATGTAGAGCGAGCGAGTCAGTAAGCAGTGTTTCTCCATGCCTTCTGCATCAGTTCCTGCCTCCAGGTTCCTGCCCTGGCTTCCCTCAGTGACAGACTGTGATGTAGAAGCTGAATAAACCCTTTTGTCCCCACATTGCTTTTGGTCATGGCGTTTAATACAGAAAAGCAACAGAAATCATCTGAATTTGATAGCTAGACTTCAACATAAGAACTTGTAGCCACAGTGATAGCTTCTTCTGGTGGCTGACTTTTACTTCAGCTTCACCATGACTGAAATGCCTGACATAAACAGCTCGAGGGAGGAGAGATTTCTTCTGGCTCAGTGTCAGAGGGCCTCAGCTCATCATGAGAAGGGTATGACGGTGAGCCTTGGCCCATAGTGATGGAACATTCACTAGAGAACACACTCTGCAGCAGACTGGCTGAGCAAAGCAGGAACTAGGAACCAGGCACACCCAGGGCTTACCCCTAGTGACCTGTTTTGTCTATCTATGCTACATTGTCCATAATGTCCCAAAGCTTCCAAAAATAGGGCCATCAACTGGAAATTAACCCTGCTTAAGAACAGGCTGGAAAGCCCAGACACTAGCTTCAAAGCTGTATAGCGTGAGTTTTATCCCTTGAACCTACAATGGAAGGAGAGAAATTACTCCAATAAGCTGTCTTCTGACTTCCACATGTGCAGAGTGTCACATGTGTACACAGAAACACACACACACACACACACAGGAGGAGGGAGAAAGAGAGAGAGAGACCTATAAAATCAAGTAAGTAAAAGAACCTAAAGCATGGGGCTCAGGAGATGGCTTGGGAATAAATCACTTGCTTTGCAAGCATGAGGAGTGGAGAATATGGATTCCCAAGAAATGATCCAGAGTAAACCCAAGTGAGCATGGCAGTCTACCCATAGAAGACAGGCAGAGAAAGAGGGAGGAAGAAGGGGAAAAGGAGAGAAAGAGAGCTTTCTTTGAGCTGAACTGTAACGGTGAGCTCAGTGAGAGATTTGTCTCAGGATAGAAGATGAACAGTGATCAAGGAAGACACTAGACATGAACCTTTCTCCACTTGCATGTCCACACATGCACTTGAACGCCAGCCAAAGCAGGCCCAATGGAACACTAATAGGACACCAGTGCTTTGACTAGATGAACTGACTGGAGCACAGTGGTTAGCAGGTGGACTGGAGGCTGTCAAGCCAAGAGATGCTTCCTCTGGGATGGATGAGCCCTGCATGAGGAAGCCAGGCCACCTCTAGTGGCTTCAAATCCCCCGACTACAGCTTCTCTCTTTTACTCAGAGCTAGACAGGGAGTACCAACATGGACTCTGGGATTTGGGCTGGCACCAGGCTGAAGTTCACTGCTAATTAGAAGTCAATGCAAAGCAGTTCTGAATGACCACAAGCACTATCAGAAGCGAGTACGTTTTCTTTTAATAGCACTTTAATGAACAAATGCCACAGGGCTTATTATTTATCTCATTTCAATTGCAGTGAGTAATTTCAATGACAATATCAAATTTCTGTATTTACAGAAAGCTAACACATGTGTAGATAACGATGCGATCTGGTATTATTTACTGAGTTGTTTTTCTTTAATATAGGGATTTGGTAATTATTACTCTAACGATTCATGAAAATGTGAACGTAGATCCATAATGAATGGATAGGCTGTTTTGTTTGTGTTTCCACAAGAAGTGGCTACTGTACGCTTTGAAAAATTTAGCCTCTGTCACAGTGGAGATAGCACACGGCAGATGATTGGTAAATTCACTTTGACTGGGCTGCAGAGATGGATGGCTCTGTGGTTAGCACACACTGCTTTTCTAGAGGACAGAAACTCCTAGTGTCTTCATGGAGGCTCACAATCGAAACTTCATTTCTAGAGTCTTTTCCTGGCCTCTGTGGGCACCTGTGTACATGCCACACATAGGCACACACACATATGCACATGGACAGATGAACAAATAGGGGGATTGTTTAAAAGTACCTTGACAAAACCTATTAGTTAAAAAAGCTACTGAGAATTTGCTGCTGTCACTTAACCATCAACACAGTGTTGAAGTCCTGACATGAAAGACGCCATATAAAAATGTACTTGATTTCATCGTTAACTTGGCAACAGTCATGAATAGGATTTGGGGGGGCAGGGGCAGGAGGTGTATACAAAAAGAGGACTAACAAGTGTACAGCTATCCAAGCTGCCTGAACAACTGTTTGGGTCCGTTTTCTCACACTGTGATAATATGCCTGAAGCTGCATCTTTATGAAGGAAAGAGGTTTATTTAAATCACAGTTGGAGAAACTGAAAATTCAACATCTATGTAGAGTATAAGGATGGATGTCATGCTGGACATGCATTTGACAGAGACGGGGAGAGATCTCATGGTGAGACAAGCCATAGTGTGTGGGAAGAAAAAGATCTTTTATAAAAACCATCTCAGAAGGAGCTACCTACCTTAGTGATACATCCAGTGACCTCCCATTACCCCCCTCACCTTCTAAAGGACCCACCACCTCTTAACTGTTCTATTCTTGAGATGAGACTTTTAACCTATGAACCTTTGAGGGACATATTTGAACCATAGTTAAACCGTAGCCATGGCTCTCTTACCTGGGCTTCTGGATGTTCTCTATGCATCTATCTGAACTGATGGACTCTGCAACTTAAAGAAATGGTGCTGGTTACAGACTCTCCACAAAGGAAACACACACAGACACACAGACACACACAGACACACACACACACACACACACACACACACACAGCCCTGTTTCTGGGAGGCTGCAGTCTCAGCCAGAGCACAGCACCATAAAGGACTCATGGTATGGACAGTACTCATGATGGCTGGTTCTGAGCAGGTCACTGCTGCTGCTGCTGCTAGGCAAAGGAGAGAGACAGGGGCTGTCTTGTCAGCTGGGTCTCCTTACTCTGAGGAGTGCCAAAGTGACCTGTGTTAAATGACTATCCTGGCTTCCTGGCTCTGTCCCTAACTACGAAGCCTGTTTATAGACTCAGCTCTCAAATCCAATAACAAAGGGACAGGGACACTGCATTCTGCAACTGCGTGCTCTCAGCTCCTCAAACTTGTAAGTATTGATAAGGCGGGAATGAGAGAGTTAAAGTTAAAGAAAAAAAAGGAGGAAGGAAGGGAAATTAGGAAGGAAGGAAGGAAGGAAGGAAGGAAGGAAGGAAGGAAGGAAGG
>NW_026596158.1:5979614-5979870 GCF_907164565.1 Psammomys obesus | reverse complement strand
AAGGAAGGAAGGAAGGAAGGAAGGAAGGAAGGAAGGAAGGAAGGAAGTTAGGTAGGAAAGAAGTTGGGGAAATAGAGAGAGGGAAAGAAGAAGGGCCAGAGAAAGTAAGAAACAAAGTTATCCCAAGCAGGCAAAGAAAAACAAGGCCTTCTGAATTATATCCATCCCTTACTTCATAAAATACCTTCATCTTTCCTGCTGTACACGGACAAAGTGCAACAAACACACACACACACACACACACACACACACACAC
>NW_026596158.1:5969647-5979604 GCF_907164565.1 Psammomys obesus | reverse complement strand
ACACACACACACACACACACACACACACACACACCAGGACTGGATAGAGAACGCTGGCACCCAGTCACCTCTCTGGACTTACCCCCACATTTTCCAAATATCGAGCTTGAGTAACACACATAGCCATGGTCCTTGGAAGCTGGGCTCTGTCCTCTTGATCCTGCACAAAGGGCAGAGCATTCTGGGGCCAAAAAGACCCATGCACTGGGCTCCTTTTTGAACCTGCTCTATTAGTCCCTGCCCCTCCCCCTCTCTGGGAGCAGCTGCTTTCAATGACTCAAGTCTTCTTCCCGGTAGCTGCCATTCCAAAGCTCACCGAAAACCAATTTTACACTTAATAAAGTTTAACTATTCAATATTTTTCATTTTAAAACTAAATAACAGACATTTAAAAGAATATTTCTTCTTTAATGACACTCATGCCACTATTTTAGAAGCGCCAAATGACATGCATGGTACATGCCTACCTCCTTAAGTGCCAAATACTCTATTAGTCAAGTTTGTTCATATTTACAAGAATTTTTTTTGGATTGTTTTTCTGCTATCAGAAGATCCAACATCTGTTTCTCCAGGGATCCTCCATGTGTTCTGCAGTTTACAACAATCGAAACCGCTGTTTGCAAAATAGATTTGGATTAAACTCAATGTACTAAGACTGGGTGTCGCAGGGAACCCTGTGCACACATCTGGGCTTTTCTTGCAAGTAATTTTTTCCCCTAAGGGTGATACATTCTCTCTGGTGGATGAGTGTCATATAATAAGAATAGAACTCGATGGACATGTCAAAATGAGGTCGCGGAGGCACTGTCCATGTGGAGAGAATTTGTGTGTGTTTCCATGTGAAAAGTGGTATGGGAAAGGATGGTCCCTTGACTCTGGCCCTCTAGGACCATGGCAAACAGGGCACATCCAGTCCATTTCCTTACATCCTGGCAGGAGACTCTTGTTTGACCATTTGTTCCCAATCAACACAGCACAGTGGGAAACCTCTGTGCCCACAGAAATCATTCACCCCTTTACTGTTATCATCAAATTGTAGTTGTTATGGATTGGGGGGGGTGGCTAGGAAGACTGAGAACCTATGATTTTTTAAAATTTATTTTATTTTATTGTCATACATAACAAGTTATTACTATATTGGACAATGGGGACCAGATAGCCCAGACTCAGAGGCTCCCAGATTTGCTTTCTTTAGACATCTACAATGAATTCCCTCAGGATTCTCAAGATCAGTGATTTCTCCTGCCAATGCGTGCTCATTCTCTCTCTCCCTCCCTCCCTCCCTCCATCAGATTTATTTTTAATTTGTATGCATATGGGTGATTTTGCATTTATGCATGTTTGTTCGCTACATGCATGCAGTACCCACAGAGGCCAAATGAGGGCATCAGGCCCATGGGACTGGAATTACAGATGTTTGTTGCAAGCAGCTATGTGAGTGCTGCAAACTGAACCTAGATCCTTTGCGAGCGCTGGGGAATCTCTCCACACATACCCCCAAGCTCTCTGGTGCTCACAGAATAAACAGCACCACTAATGTTGAGCTCATGACTCCTGGGCCCAGAACCAATACATACAGCAAGGCTGGGTAGATCAGCAAAACACTTTTCCTAAGGATGCCTTTCCCTCGTGCATCTGTTATATTGTTATGTATGTATATGCATGTGTATATGTTATATACCACATAACAGTATACAAGACTATCATAGCAATGGGATGACAGAGAGCACACACAGTAGCCCAAGTGGCTAAGGTAGAATGGTTCTTTGGGATCCATATATATATATATATATATATAATAATCACCAGTACCATAAATGTGCATATACCCTGAGAAGAAACTGCTGTGTTTGATATTATATAGTGGATGACACATATTCAACACAGATGCAAATTTCTTCTGAAAAGATTTTTTTTTTTTTTTTGGTTTCTTAGAGACAGAGTTTCCTTGTGTAATAGCACTGGCTGTCATGGACTTGCTTTGTAGACCAAGCTGGCCTCAAACTCACAGAGATCCACCTGCTTCCACCTCCTGAGTGCTGGAATTAAAGGCATGCATCACCACCCCTGGCCAACTTTTTTAATAATTTACTTATTTATTTTTATTTTATATACATTGGTGTTCTGCCTACACATATATCTGTGTGAGATTGGCAGATTCCTTGGAATTGCAATTACAGACAGCTGTGAGCTGCCATGTGGGTGCTGGGAATGGAACCGTGGTCCTCTGGAAGAACAGCCAGTGCTCTTAGCCTCTGAGCCATCTCTCCAGCCCTTCTGAATATCTTTGATTCCACAATTGATAGAATCTGTGCACACAGAGTCTAGCACACTTAGGTGCAAGCTTAGCATGCAGCTTCCTTACCCCAAAGCAACTGGAGGTATCTAGACACACCACAGAGGCTTGGTGACAATCTGCCTTTTGACACAGCCACCATTTCCCAAGGCCTTATTCTACAGGGATGTACTGCCATCTGTTCTTTCCTGGAGGTTTGCCCCTGGTCCTTTCAGATCCTGGAAATAAGTTCTGCCGCTTGGCTTTGGCCTCTGCTCTCTGGAGCAGGGGTCGTGGAGGCTAACCGAGGCGTGTTCTTCTAGTAGAAGCCAAGGCCAAAGATAGCAAGAAAAAATATACAAGTTGTGTGGAGATGTAGGCTCGATCGTATGGCACTATTTTTGCCCTTTTTGCCCTTCAAAGCTGATTGTTGCAAGGTGAGTCCATCAGAGACCACCACGGAAACACCCTTAAAGCTGAAAAGGAAGCCCTTATTGATAGACGGCAGCATCACAGGAAACTTGACCAAATCGTGTAGCCTCAAGGCCCTTTGACTTTTATGCACTACAGCCACATCCTGGTTGTCACTTCTGTTAGCAACGAGAACTACAGAAGCCAAAAAATAAGAAAATAAAAAAGGCAAAGTTAGTGCATTTAGGGACTTCCCTGGAACTAAGTCATTGATTAGACCGTTGTTTCCATTTTGGCCAACATGCTAGGTTTTAGCATCAGGATGGTGCCTCTAACATGGCATCAGTTGTGGTAAGGTCTGGGGTCCTGCTAAGGTCCTTCCAGGGACAGGGATAGAACTGCTGCTTTAGGAGAGGAACTCAGTTACACAATAAGGGCAATGGGGACAAAAAGCAGGGAGGCAAGGGTGCTGGCCCTTCAATGCATCCTGTATCTTGAGAACTCTAATATAATATATGCCAAAGGGCGGGGGAAATGGTGGGTAACAACACATGTCATGCAAATACAAGGTCCTGGGCATGGATCCCAAGCATGCACCTAAAAACTGAGCCTGGACATGTATTCTTGTAACTCCAGTGCCAGGTTCAGGGCAGAGGTGAGATGGAGACAGCAGAATTGTTGAGTCTCGCTGGACAGCCAGCCTCACTGAAAACCAGCACATTCTAGGTTGAATGAGGGACAGCATCTCAGGTGGATAAGGCAGAGAGTGACAGAAAATGACACCTGACCTTCTCTGGTCTCCTCATAACCAGGCCTGGGCATACACTACACACAACATGCACAAACATGTGTATAACGTGTACACACACACACACACACACACACACACACACACACCACTTTTTATTTTCCTCCTCCTCTTGACCCTTCTCCATCCTTTCCCTTATCATCACCTTAATAATAAATGGAATAATCCAAAATGTAAATATAGACCTCTCTCTGCAACAGGAACATGGAGGCCATTTCTTTCTCTATTTTGACACTATACTCCCATTCTCTTTTATACTTTCCAGTCACAAAAAAAAAAAAAAATCTGTATTTCAATTTTGATGGAGAACAGATGCATGGAAGTGACTTGAAAACTACAGAAAATTAAGAAGGATGAAAGGGGCAAACCTGCCTGCAGTGTTTCCCACCAAGAGCTTCAGTGAGTTGTGAGAGAGTCACTTCTTCCTTGCAGGTGACAGTCAGCTGCAGATGCTTCAGTCTGTGTCTCCGTAGCAACGGATACCATGATGATGGATACCATGATGACGGATGGCTTTCGGTCACTCTCGCAGGTGGCTGCTCTCCCACACCCTCATTTCCAAATGGCCTTCACCACCCTCCCAGCTCTGTGGAACACTGAAACACATCGATCCTTCCGGGGCATTGTCCTTCTTGGCTTGTGCATCCGGAGCATTCCTTCTTTTTTTTTTTTATCACTTCAGGCGTCCATTCGTTATTTCACTCGTGCCCATTAGAGTTCCACACTAGATAGATTCTGAACATTGAATGTAATGGTTTGGGAAAGTTATCTCAATGCAAAGAACAATTCTGTGTGCCACCTGGGTGTCCCAAGACAATCATTCCTCAACAAGTTTTAAAATAGGTACCCAATTAGTTTTAAGTCCAGTGCTTCCCCAAGACACTTGGTGGGTTTCTCCATTGTAAGGAAGAGGTATGTGCCTTCTCTGTGCCACCACAGCTGCAGCTACCCCCTTTACTGACTCTTCCACCAGAGTCCCAGGCCCGTCTGCCTCTTTCTCATAGTCCTCTCCTGTTCTTGTCACTCTCCACACACATCCTTTATCTCTCCACTCATTTCCCAAGGTTTATCTTTCTCAAGGTGCTCATAGGTAATGGGGGCTGTCTGCAGATGGGTGAACATGGGAGGTGAAGCTTGAGTGGAGCTGGGAACCACTTCAGAGAGTCGCCTGGGCATAGCTGCTGGGAAGCCTCACTGGACAGTTTAGACCTTAAAGATTCTTACTCAGCCAAGTGGAGGCAGAGCTCTGAATTGGGAGTCTGGGTTTCAGGACCGCCCAAGGACTATTCTGTTAATGCATTAGTCCAACTAACAGATAATTACAGATGACCATATGTACGGCTCTCTCTGTCACTCTTTGGATATGTACCTTCCCTTTCTTGAGCAGGGAACACATAGGGATATAGTGGAGTCTCTTTTCATGGCCCAGGTTTTTCTTTGTTCCCAGCCTGTATCTGAATTTTGCTCTCTTCCCATCGCTCCTCAAGGTACCATTAAGGTGACCTATCTCTTTGCCATGTCTACAGTGAAAATTAAAATGGCTTTGCTTTGGAAACACACTCTACTTTTGTCTTGAGTTACTGCTACAGCTTAGAATTATTATTATTATTATTATTATTATTATTATTACTATTACTATTAACTATTACTATTTAAATGGTGTTAGTGGTCCATGGCCCAGAATAGAAGCACTCACTCAAAAAGGGGATGGAGGCTTTCTCTGGAGACACACGGCCTTCTGCCAACTTTCCCTTCTGTTCCGACAGGTGCCTGTTAGATGATGTTGCCCACTTCCAGAGAAAGCCTTTCCCTTCCTTTCATTGTCATTCATGTCAGTTAATCCACCCCAAAAACTCCTCCCATGAAAGCTTAGGTGTGTTTCACAATCCCTGATAGACCCTACACCCATCAAATCAACAATCGAGACCAAGCCTCCCACGTCGTATTTAAATGCGTGTATCTGCACCTATATGAATTTTCATGTGTACCTCATATTCTGGGTAGAATATCCTGGCTAATCATGTATGTTGCTAATGTTAACGCACCCACTTCCTGGCTTTGCTTTTAAGTCCTGCTTCTATATGGAACGTCACATTTTTAATGTGATAAAATGTATCAATCTGTTTCTCTTTTATTATATTATTATAGTTAGTATCAGATTCAGAGATTTTTTTTCCCACAGCAAAACTTGCACATATGTCCCTGCATTCTTCTCTATGAGTTTCATGGTTTCGCTGTTCATATTTAGCTCTATAATCCACCTAAAGTTGGTGTCTGGGGGTGGAAAGATAGATGTGGGGATCAAATTTTAATTTTTGTTTCCACTTGAATATCACTTTGGTCTAGAACTATTTATTTTAAAAATCTGCTTCCCTCCATCTCTCGGCAATAATACATTTATTTGTGGATTTTTCTATTCTAGTGTGTTGAGCTTTCAGATTTCAAAGAGTTATTAGGAGCCGGTGTGATGTTGGCTGCAGATAGGAGGATGGGCGAGTCCTTCCAGCCAAGAATGACAGCCATGCTTGGCACTCTCGTTTTCCAGGAACCTTGTCAAAGTGATAAAATCTATGCCCACCCGTTTTGACAACTTTGGATTGCATTACATTAAATGTATAGATCAAGTTTTGGGAAAAGGTAGCAACTTTTTTAATTTTTTAATTTATTTATTCATTTCACATCCTGGTCCTGGACCCCTCCCTTCTCCCCCCCTCCCATCTTCCCTCTCTGTTTTCCCTATCCCCCCCTACTCCTCAGAGAAGGAAAGCCCCCCCACACCACCCACTCCAGCATATCAAGTAGGTAGCTAGTTTCTTAAAATTAAGAATTTTTTTAAACCATGCATACAGTTGCTATGTTTTAAGTGTTTATTATTTTGTTGGATGATTTTGCAAAGAGCCCGTAAGTGGACTTCGTTGCTTGACTGAGAATGTTGTCAGCCTGCAGCCAGGCAAAGGCTATAACCCACTCAGCTGCAACAGAGAGACACAGAGACCTCAGCTTCTGTTACCTTGTGAACTGGGGTCCCTGTCTGTTGTTCTCCCCATTTCCTTATGTTCCAGCTTAATCTTGTTATTTTCTGCTTTTCTGTTGAGATGTTATTTTCATCAAGACAATTTTCTTTTTCGTGTCCTTTCATCCAAATGCACCCTTCATTGTCTCTTCCTCAGAGTTCTGCGCGTAGAGGTGTAAGGCCATGCCACTTTCCCACCATGCTCTCCTCTGGGCTCTTCTGGCTCCTTACACAATCTGTAACATGCTCTCTCCCCCTCTTCATCACACTCAACAGTAGAATGGCTTTCAATAGTTTGACTTTGTAGAACATCCATGTCCTTCTGTAGCGTTCATGATGCTTCCTTAGAAAGAAATGTAAAGGAAGCAGGTATGCTTTCTAAGTTCTTGAGAACTTAGACATGTGATTTCTATTCTGGTCATAGACACTTTAGACTACAAATACCTTTCTTTGGCATCCCTGGAGATCCAGCTTCCAGGACAGCAGAAGTAGAATCTGGTACCAGCCTCCCATGCTTCCTACCTTCACGTTGTGTGTGCACGCACACACACACACACACACACACACACTTATCTTTCTGTAAGACCCATGAATATTCTGTAATGGATCTATATACATCTTTGTGAGGATGTATACTCTTTCATTAATTTAGTGCAATGTGTTCAAGCAGTCAAAGTTTAAACACTTTTTGCCAGTGTGGGCATTTAATAGTTGTATATTATATATCTGTTTTTCCCTTTTCCATACTGCCTGTCACCTACTTGCCCATCTCCTGGATCTATTTCTTTAAGCTTTTAATTAATCTCATCTATGATTGTTTTAAACATCTTGCCTGATCTTTCAAATACTTATTTTTTTTCTTAGTCTATGGCAGCATGGATACAATTGTAATGGTGATTGTTCTTGATGTGTTTATAATGGTTTGGTCCAAACTTATGTTTAAGCACATCTATTAGAATCACTAATGTTAAGAATGAATATAATAGGAGATTTTGATAAAGATGAGAACCACCTAGAATTTTTTTACATTGCTGTAGACTCCAGGATGATAAAATGACTCTGGGTAATTGTACATAGTCTGTTACATACTTGGAATCACACTTAAGAATTTTGCTTTCACTTTTAATTATGTGTCTGTGTGGGCTTGCGCAGTGAGTATAGATATTGTGGAAACTAGTGTATGTGAGAAAAGATATTAGATATCTTTAATATCTCTAATATTAGATATTAGATTTCCTGGTTCCGGAGTCAAAGAAAGTTATAAACAGCCTGATGTTGTTGCCAGACATCAAACTTGGGTCCTATGAAAGAGTATTTTTAGCCACTAAGCCATCATTCCAGCCTGGAAATATACTTAAAATATAACCTTATCAATTTCACTCCTAAGCCTTTACTGAAAAAATTAAAATTTGTAAATAAATATTTATTAAAAAAACTATTATATCCATTCCAAATTTGAACACAGCAAAATGTTATCTACCTTGTAAATAGATTAAAAAATAAAACTATGGTACATCTACACAATGAGATACTAGTCAGCAATAAACAAGACACATTACAAATGAATGCAGAAATCTAATGGCCTTCAGAATACTGAATGAAAAAAAAAAAAACTGGTCTCACAAGGTCATGTATTACAATCTCCATGACAGACAGGGTCAAATATCGAAAGCTATAGTAATAGAGAGGATATTACCGCTTCTGGGAATAGAGGATTAAGGCATAGTTAACCATAGGAAGCCAACAACCAGGAAGGATGTTCATGTGAAATCAGTGCTCTGTGTAGTACTGTGGTAAGTTTGTTTGTGTGCTCATTTTATTTTAAGAATGTCCACACTGAAATGTTAATTTAACTCCAAATTGACTTTACAAGAAAAATGAAAGCTCAGTGGAAACAGCCTGAGGTATTCCTCCTGATTATTAAGAAATTTAGAAGTGAAGAATGATAAAAATAGAGGAAATCAGATTTAAAACAGACCAAGTTCAGATATCTACTTATTATTTCTTTTCTATTTCATTTTCTAAATGAAGGACAGGCCACTGGAGCAAAAGGCACAATTTTAGGGGCTGCATTTTTGATGCAAAGGGTTAAAAAGAAAAGAGGATATTTTGGATAGCCTTTACAAAGGATGGAATTTGTTTTTGGCAAAATAACAATGAAAACAAAAGAAAAGATAAAGAAAAAAACATAAAATCTTAAATCTAAGGTACAGAGGGTCTCAGTAAGTTGTTTAGGATTTGCAGAGGATAGAACTTAAGAATGACATATGTTTGATTACTAAAAGTTATACTGATCTCTCACAGTACCATTTACAAGAAGCAGCTTGAAGGAACACAATGCATATCTAATCCAGACAATTTCTTGTATTGATGTTATGCTTTAATCACTTTGGGAAAATAATCCATAAGAAAATAAAAATTCAAATGGAACCAAAAACAAACAAACAACAAAAGACCTAGTTTTATAGAGTTAACTGTTCAGTTTGAAGTGTTCCTCAAGCACTAGATAAGGGGTAAGAAAGATAGCTGTATCCGGACATACCATGGCAGCATCCTTGGGAACTGAACTCAAAACTCTCCAGAAACAATATGGACCCTAAAGAGAGCAAAACCCTGACTGCCAGCATGCCTATGGTTATATGTACTTGGAGGTAACAGAAATAAAGTAAGTAATGTTTGAAATTAAAGGGATGCCCTCAAAGTTCTGTGAGGAATTGAGGAATGACATCCAGATCAGAGAGGTCATTAGTCAAATGAACCCCAGGTCAATTGTAAGACAAGAAACACACCATGTGGATCCTGAAATTCGACCTTACAGTCCCACTCACCTTGGGAGTCTGTTATTGATGCTAACGAGATGGAGTAAACCCAAAAAGAAAAAAATATGCGACCCCTCAAGCAGCAGCAATGAACTGTTTCACAGTCTGCTAATGCCACACCCATGGGTACCAGCCTGGATGGAGAGGAAGCTCAGAGGGGAAGGAGACTGCAGAATGATGCAAAACAGATGAAGGTGGGGAAAGCCCAGAGGATGCTGTAACTATTGGGAACTCGATTGCTTTGTTTTGAATCAGAATCAAGCTCAACTTGACTTTGGGCATAGTCTTCCTTGCGTGGCTCAGTGGTCCTGGTTGCTCTCCTAGTATTTTACAGAGCTCTGCTCTGCGCATTCCCAGAATGCCAGGGGCAGTGGGGACATCAGTCTGGCTCTAACACTCGCCTCTCTTGTCTGCTCCTCCCCCATTCCTCTGTCTTTGCCATGGCTTCTTTTATGCTTCCCTTTTTATTCTTTCTAGGGGATAAGGACTGGGGAGGAGAAAGCTATCATCATTTAATAGACATTTTCACCAGGTGTTTCTCAATTATTGCATTGGCAGTCTGCCCTTTCTGTGCAAATTTTTCTAGAAAGAAAGAAAGAAAGAAAGAAAGAAAGAAAGAAAGAAAGAAAGA
>NW_026596158.1:5939157-5969637 GCF_907164565.1 Psammomys obesus | reverse complement strand
GAAAGAAAGAAAGAAAGAAAGAAAGAAAGAAAGAAAGAAAGAAAGAACATGCTAGACCCCTCCCTGGGACTATAAGCAACTTGGTGTCTGCTCTCTGAGGGAAGATGATCCTTTGGGAGAAGCCGCACTCAGGACTGTAAGAAAGGCCACAGCCACCACCCCCTCCAGCAGCATGGAGAAATGAGTGCGCTGAAGGGCATGATTATCATTAGGTCTCACACACTCCATATCTGCTCCCTCATTCCACGTGAGTCTTAGAAATAAACCCACATCCTGTCTCAGGAGAGATTGATGCTCGTTCGGTGTCAGAAGCCTGGTCCCCAGACGTCCCCATAAATTTGTCTTCCGGAAGCCCATAAACATAATTCTGGGCATGGAAGTTATTTAGATTTGAATTAATTGCTTTTTCAGTTGTTTTCAAATATGCAAATCAAAATAGCCAAAGAAACATGGCCATAAAGAGGGCAGTCCATTCTCCTGGAGAGAGTCAGGCATGTCCTTTGCCAAGGTGATGGGCACCACATCTGGGAAAAGGCTGAAGTGTGCCTTGATTAAGGGGTGGGGAAGGCAGGCCCCTAGCAGTTCCCTAGCAGAGCAGTCAAGGGCTCTGTGACTTCAGACTCTCAGGTGAACACAAAAAGTTGAAACAGGGCCACTAAGTTCGTATTGTAGAGTGGAACTGTCTTTGAGTCCCTAAGAGCCTGTGAGGAAATCACATCATAGATCAGGCTGGATGGGGTTGGAGGAGATGCTCTCATTATCATGAAAGTCACCAAATGACCCAGGATAGACAGCCACCGCTCTTTTCCTGGAGGTCAGTCACATCCCTGATATAAACAGGTACTGTGTAGAAATCTGACTTGGGTGGCGACCCCAAGGAACCTTTTGGGGGAAAATGTGGGGGCTTATCTGAAGAGACACTTTTCATAAGCGTCCCTCATTTGGAATTTCTCTGGAACCCTGTGAGCTTGGAATGATGCCCAGCTTGTGCCAACTCCTGTATAACAAGCTCCAGATGCTTCCGTTCCATGTGCCAGGTGGGCTTCTCTGAGCGTCCCGCTTTCACCATGTCTTCAGAGCCCAAAGCAAGGGTCACGTATGTTCCTGGTCAGGTACCACACCTTGTTGTATAACCTTTTCTGTGACCCGATGCCAGCCTCAGAATTCTGCCTATCTGGAAGACCAAGGGCCTACCCCATTGCCTCACGGCTGGGTAATCCCACTCAATGCATAGCATGAATAGCCAGTTTTCATAGGGTTTTGTGTTCCAGTCCTGAACCAGGACATACAGAAGCGGGAGAGAAGAACATAAACTCCACAGTTGTCTTTTGCATTTCCCAGCTGCAAAGCCTCAGCTGGAAAGTCTAGGGGAAAGAAACCTATGATGGGGAACAGGTTAGGGCAGGCAGGCAGGCAGGCGGGTGGGCAGAAGTTTGGCTGTGGCTAGAAACTGGACTCAGCTAAAGGACCTAGAAAACTGAGGAGTGCAGAGTCCATAAAATTGCTATGGTAGGAGGCAAAGGGGCTGAGTTTCCTAACCTGTGTATCAGCCAAGAGAGGGACAGTACAGCCTCCCAGTGTGGGAAGAGGCAGCTTAGAGCATTAGCAGTCCTTTCTCAGCTCCCCGGCCCAGTGGGGAAAGCAGGAGCATGATGAGGGCACAGCCATCCCGGACAACATGGATCGGATAGGTGGCCACAGAGGCCTTCCTAATAACACCCCCAAGCCCCGGCTTTAAGGCCACTTGGGAAGACCCCTCCCCAGCCTAGAGAAGGGCATTGTGCCTGAAGCTGAGATGGACAGAGGAGCCCAGCAGCGACTGTGCTGACTCTCTGCGGAGAAGGCTGCCAGCTTGCAGGATCTCCTGCCCAGTTGGTGAGAGAAGGCAAAAGGTGCTCTTTCCAGGTTCTGGGGCATGTGGTGAAGGACAGTGACATGGGAAGCACAGCATGAGGTATTGGTTACCAAGCATTGCTGTGTTCCAATGAGTGGTAAGGTTAGCGTGGAGGGAGCGGGGATCCCCAGAGAAGAAACAGCCATGTTCTCTCTGCCAGTGTCTCTTAGACTGAGGTTCTCTGGCACACAGTGAGAAGCCAGGTCTGAGTTCTGTCTCTCGCTGCCACTCTCCCATGAGGGGATGCAAGGCAAACCAGACCCTGAGCTTTGGGGCAAGCCAGACCCTGGGCTGCAGCTACAGAAAGCCTTCAGAAGTCCCACTGAAATCTACACTTTAGACTAAGCTCTCAAAGCCACATCCTGCCATGGAAAGTGTGCATGTGTGGTCAGGATCTGGGAGTTAGGAGAATCAATGTCTATATCCATGTCCATATATAGATAAATATATGTCCATATATGGCTATATATATCCATATATACCTACATATATATGGACATGGTAGCACACGCCTTTAATTACAGCCCTTGGGAGCAGAGGCAGGCAGATCTCTGCTAGTTGACACCAGCCTGGTCTACAGAGTACATTCCAGACATCCAGAGCTACACAGAGAAACCCTGACACACACATACAAAAAAAAACACATAATAAATAAATTTTAAAATACAAATTTGAGACAAACATAAAAATCATATTTCCCACCAAACCAAGGCTTTTGGGTCTTACTGTTGTTGTCTCCTGAATGTGACATCCTGGAGTTTCACCTCCATCCATATCCAGCAGCTGTGCCTTTCACACAGGGCATTGTCACTCCAGCTTGTGAGGCTTTCTGGCCTCTGAAAATGTTCCAGACTGAGCTTGAACATTTACATTTATATGAAGGATGGATATTGGCAGATGGACACCCATGGACATGAGTGCTCAAAACATTAAGAGAAATGGAGGGGAACCCAGAGCATTAAGACCATGAGGTCAGAGATAAAAGAGGAAGGAGCAGGCAGGTGGCTAAGAGGTGAGACTTGGCCCCACATCTCTGTCAGTCTTGTCTACACAGGGAGATACTCTCTGAAATGCGAAAGAGTGAGCTAGCTAGACACTCGGGCTGGGGTGTGGCTCAGCGGGAGAGAAGTTGTCTCGCATGCAAAAGGTCCTATCGTCCAAACCCAGCATAGTGTTTTTAAAATCCCGAAAAATCATATAAAGAAGAAATGTGTTAGGCTTGGGTACAAGTAGCCCCTATGTTCTATAGCCCATTGTCCTAATTTTAATATCACCCGTGGACTTGAGTAAAACGGAATCACAAACTTTAAAATTATACCAACAAAGAGAGTGGTGTGGCACACGCTGCAGACAAGAGGCTGCCAGCCCTAACATGGGACAAAAGAAAAAAGAAAGATGCGAAACAGAAAAGGGTGTTTGCTAAACTAAAATGAAGAAGTAATATACTCAGCAGACAGAAAAAAAAAAGTCAACACCAAGAGTCATCTCACAAAATAAAAATGCACAAACTTCAGCACACCCAGAAGGGTGTCCTAATTCATTAGTAATTAAATCCACTAAATAAAAATAAAAAATGACTCATCTTTTTTTTTTTCACCCATCATATTGGAAAGGATGAAAAGTTTGACAAAAGCCCCAAAATAGCAGAGATGTGGGAAAATTGACTTTCTCACACATTGTCATGGGAATGTAAATTGGCACTCCTTTCTGGAGGGCAGTTTGTCAACTGAAATTAAATTTTTTTTTCTTTAAAGAAGCATGTCTTTGGCCTGGCAACTGTTCTTGGAGGGATTTATTCTGTGATGATAACTGGCACAGGATGTGAAGATAAGGCACGGTGACATTCAGGACTGGGTAAGAGTGAAATTTCGGGAGAAACCTGAAGGCCTGGGCATGGGTCACACTTCATCCTGGGTCCATATCCAAAAGGCACTTTGAAAGGGTGCACAGACACCAGGGGTGTGGGTGCTAGGAAGGTGTCCTTTCCTGTTTTCTTCTATTGTGTGCACCCCTGCTTCTCGGCCTCCATGCTATCTCAGTTCCCTCAGTTCCATCCTTGCTTCACCCTAGACTCTTCCCAATCCAGATCAAATTGCTCTGTCCTCTGAGAAGTGTGTCTTGCCCTCGGAACATGTATGTTATATATATGATCATTTACACTGCTTCCCACAGCCTTCTCTTGACCCCCTTCTTTGCTCTTTTGAGCCATGTGAGTAGGTACTGTGTATTCAAACCCAAGATCATTTTTACTATTTCCACTATAGTGTGATATGTTCGTCCACACATTCATTCAACAGACATTTTAGAACTAATTTTAAAAATTGTGTGTGTGTGCATGTGTGTGTGTGCATGCATGTACGTGCAGCGCATTTGTATAAATGCAGGTCAACATTGAGCATCTTTCTCTATTGCTCTCAACCTTAGTTTTAAAATCTCAACCCAGAACTCACCAGCTAACTAAATTAGATGGGCATCAAGCTCCTGAAATCAGGCCCCTGTCTCCCACCACTGGCACTAGGGTTATAGGTACCACACCTGACTTTTTACATCAGTGTGGGGGATCTGAACTCAGGTCCTCAAGCTTGTGTAGCAAGGTCTTTCCTGAGTCATCTCCTGTGGCTTATGCAATTATTTTCCTCATATCTTACTCTAATCCAGGCTCTCTAATCTCATCTCCTTCTAGTGTAGTGGAGTTTATACAGGGTATCTCTTCCACTGGGATTATAAACTCCTACCAAAGATCTTATTCCCTAACAAGAACAAAGATGTACCTGATTCTAAAAATCCAGCCGAAGCCTGGCATGTGAGCAATCCATGTTTATTTGCAGGAAGGAGAAATGAATGGGAGGATAGAAGAATGGATGTATAGGATGTATATACATGGATGTATAGATAGATAGATTATAGGTAGACAGACAGACAGAATGAGGAACCAAGCGATAAAGTAGATTGATGGGTAGATGTGGGAGGACACGACACAACAGTAAGCAGACAGGTGAGCTGCCAAGAGGGTACAGATGGAGGTGATGCGGGTTCCTTTTGTCCACTTTAGCTGTCCTGCCTCAGGTCACCCACTATTCAACACCATGGCATAGAGATGCATGGGTTTAAAGACTGGTTCAAAGAATCAGAGCTGAGCTAATCAGCTGCCTCACACCCAAATAAAGAAAAGCAAATCCCAGGCCCATTAGGACCAAGGAATTTGCTTCGTGGACCCTGAAAATAAGAAGACAGCACAAGAAAATGAAGATGCCAGAGATGAACAGATATAAAAATCCTCCAGCATCCCCAGGCCAGCAGAAAGGAGGAGATACCACCTACCCCAGCAGGTGGGTTGTCCTAATCATCGCAGAGCACGTTGGGGAGAAAAGAGTTAATTTGGTTTAAGTTTCCACATGACTGCTCCTCATTCAAGGCAATCAGGGCAAGAACTCAAACAGGGCATAAGCTGAAGGCAGGAGCTGATGCAGAGGCCATGGAGGCATGCTGCTTGCTGGCTTGCTCCTCATAGCTTGCTCAGCCTGCTTTCTTATAGAACCCGGAACCACCAGTGTAGGCGTGACACCACCCACAATGTGTCTGGCCTTCCACCACCCATCGCTAATGGAAAAAATGCCCTACAGGCTTGCCTACAGCCCGATACCCCCAGAAGCATTTTCTCAATTGAGGTTTCTTCTTCTCGGATGACTTTAGCTTGTGTCAAGTTGACATCAAACTACCCAATACATGGGCCAACCAGCACACCTGGGACCACAAAATGGACTCGGCCAGTTAAAGCTGCCACAGCAGAGGTCTGATAAGCATTTACACGAAGGACAAAGCCACATTCCTCTTTTCTTCCTTCTCTCGTTCTCCTACCCAGGCGTCCCACTACCCAAACCCATCAGGCAATTGGAAGAGGGGAACCCTGGGAAAGGAGACCACAGGTAACAGAGTAGCACAGATGGGTGAGAAGTGAATTTGAGGGCAAGCACTCTAACAGCCAGCACAGCCTATACAATGAAAAATCAATAAATATTTAAATGCCTGCACAATGTCACATCCTTTGCCAGCCAAGCAACTGCAAATGAACTTTTACTTATGCTATGAATAAATTATATGGGGCGTGTGTACATTTTCATGTGTCTGTTGGGAGAGGGAGAATATCTGGGGACAATAAGGCCTTAAAGTGACCAGACTGCCCCTTGAACATGAATGTTTCAAAGTCCAGCCTCTTCTCTTAGGGGAAAACTTTGGGTAAACCCTTGGCTCTTTTTCCTTTCTAAAAACTCATAGTTTTTTCAGGATAGCTTTGAAGGGAAAACTGAAGGTTTATTTGTGAAGGGTTTTGAAAACCAACTATTGTGGTGGAAACTGTGATTTTTTTTTTTTTCCTAAGGGCCACTATAATATCCCAGAAGAGGTGAGCACAGGTGTGCTTTCTTCATGGCACTTTGTCATCAGACATCCAAAGACTTGTGCGTCTTCCCAGAACTAAAAACTTCATGTCCATCCACTTGGGTTGAAGAGAAGAAAGAGGAAGTATGAAGTGATTGATGACAAGGACGCTTGGTATGGCATATTTATGCAAGCGCATATTTTATAACCTTAAATGTTCAGTAAGTAGGAGTAAGTTAAGCTGGGAACGTCAATGCACTGGACAAAGGCGTGTGTGCCACCATGCATGCAAATGTATACCCTAGTGTTTTCAATTGTAATCTCTAAAATGAAGTTATACTTCATATTTTTCTTCCCTCTTTTTTTTTTTTAAATAGTTCTGTTAGTGACAGCTCCTCTGACCCAGGACACAGGGAGGAGAGAATAGTGCTAATGGAGATGACTATGTGTGATGAACTGGATGCCGATGCTCTCCTCCGCATCGGCAGCTCAGTCTGCCTGCAAAGGTGGGCCATTGCAGGCTTAGATTTTCAAACACCTACTTTCTTTAAGATTCCTAAACATCCTTTCAAGAGGGCCTGTTTTCCGCAGGGGTAAAACATTCCCACATCCCACCCTTGGGACACAAACAAACAAAAACATAGTCACATGACACAACTGTGTCCCAGAGAAACCAGAAACTTCCACTTCAGGCCATGGCCCCCACGTGGCCATCACCTAGAGGCACAGATACGATGATGCAGCCTACACAAAGAACCTGAATCCCCAGCATCAGTACCACTCACTGGTACAAACACATACAGGTCAGCAACCACTTTGACTTTAATTCGTTTTGTTTTTGTTTTTGTTTTTTTTTCTCCCAATTTGTGACAGATTCAGTGTGCCCCTGGGGACTGATGCTACTTTAAAAGATGTGAAGTACAACAGGAGGTGGAAAAGAAGGTAGACTCAGTGTGGTCATGGAGGACATACCTGCACCACACCAGGTTCTCCCTGGTTCTCTGAAAGGCAAGGAATGAATGGGTAGATGCCCTGGAAATCTCACTGCTTAGCCCACTTATAATTTTCATTAGAGATTGTGAAATGTGTTGTAATGTGGGGGTGACTAGCTTCTTCCTGTAAAGGGTCAGCATGCCCAGATGGTTTCTCTTGCAACAATTCAGCTCTGCTATTGAGCACAACACAGACAACATTGAGAAAAAAAAAAAAGTAGAAAAAGAAAGTTGTTCAAAGTTCAAAAAAAGTATTATTTACAAATCTAGGCGGTAGACTACATTTTGTCTCTGGGTGATGGTCTATAAATTGTTCTGCAAGGACTCAAACGTTGAGTGTGACAAAGAAAAAGAAAATGACTCTGGGATGGAGAAGGCTAAGATTAAGAGCACTCACTGCTCCCCTGGAAGAACTGATTTCAGTTCCCAGCACCCACATTGGGCTGCTCACAACTTCCTGTGACTCCAGTTCCAGGGAACCTGACACCCTCTTCTGACCTCTGTGGGTGCTTCATTGACATGCACATACTCACAGCCAGCCACGCACACATCCACATACTTATTTATAAAAGCTTAAGAAAAAAGAACTGTCCCCGATGGTGACTCTCATGGCTCACATCTGAAACGACCCCCGAAAGCTCCTGTTTTGGAACACTTGATCCCCTAAGTACATGTGTTATTTCGAGAGACCAGGGAACCTTTGAGACCCAAGGTCTACACAGAAGAGGAAGAGGCAGGCCACTGGGGGTAGAGCTTCGGGTTCTAAGCAGCATGTCCTCCTGCCTGCCCATCCATTGTGATGTACACGATGATAACGTGCTACTTCCTCATTCTACCCCTGCCATGGGGCCACCTCCCCAGGTCTTAGCCACTGTGATGGACCGAGAGCCTCTGAGAGAGCAAACCAAAATAAGCCTTCCTTACAGGAGCTGCTTCTGTCAGGCTTTAGGTGCTGGCAACCGGCAAAGTAATTCAGTATGGCAACAATGAAGAACATAATGTAGGTCTTTTTGCATCATTTCATAGAAAGTGTGTGAGTTTCAAAAAAAAAAAAAAGAGCTTTGGTAAGCAGAATAGTGTCTTCCTGACCCCTAATCCCTAGAATCTGGTGTTATATTAGTGGACCCCACATAGCTGCCATGGTGTTACAAATAACTTCTCTGAGTGGATCAGAGAGAGATTTGAGGGTAGGTGAAAGGTCAGGATATGCATCATAAGAACAGTAGGCTTGCCTGTTGCTGGCTTTGAACAAGGACAATTGCCAACAGAGCCAAGGAGTATAGACAACGGCCAGGGATGAGACTAGTTCCTTCCTGGAGACTCCAGGAAGGAATGCACAGCTGCTAGATCCACAAAACCATAAAACAACAAATAATTTAATCCATTAGATTTGTGCTCATTTGTTACAATAACAACAGAAGAAAAATGCAGAAGCTCTCTGAGGATAATTTAGATAATGTGAAACCTAACATCACCCATACTGTCAGCATCCATTAACATATGGTTAGATTTTTGTGTTTGCATCTATACATTCATATATACATAGAAACGAATCACTAGATAAAGATATAGAAATAAAAAATGCATCATTTACATTGAGTATCACTCCAATCTTGTGTCATTGTATTTAAGACTTTAAGAGTTCTCCTGTGCCAATACATTTTCTTCAAAAACATGTTTTCTAGTATAGATGAGTCATAATTTATTCACTTCCCCTGTTTTAATTGTTTCTGATCTTTTCCCTGGGATAAATTCTAGCACATATTGAAGTGTTATGATATTAGAAGGTTGCCATCGTAGAGGTTGAAACTATTCCTTTCCAGATTTGTTTGCTTTTAATTGACTCAAGGACACTTTTGATGGATTGAAATTTTACATGTTAATTCAGTAGAGCAGAGTTCCTGCATCACTTTTTTTTCCCTCTGTGGTTGAAGAGACAAATTCCACTGTATGATGCGCTCTCTTCCAGTTCTTTGAAAGGTCCATGCTTTCATCTCCGGTCTAGATGGTACCTACTTTATTTCCCAAGATGCTAAGCTTTGTTTCTATCATATCCCCATTCGCCAAGCATCCTTCATCTTCAGCCATTGTCACCTGTTCTCAGGTTTCATGCCATTATAAAGAGTTTCCACCTCAGCCCTTGTGATGTCTGAATGAGGCTCCACTGTCTAAGAATTTCCTGGGTATGGCTTGAGAGCTGGTTGTGGTTGTGTGCATGAAAACACCCCATCCTCTATGCCCCACCCTCCACTAGAGGCATGTATTTGATCTTATTTCCCAGTTGGTGGTGCTATTTGGGAGGTTATGGAAACTTAGGGGCCTGAACTTTGCTGGAGGAAGTACATCACTGAAGCAGGCTATGAAGGTTTATAGCCTTGCCCCACTTCCTGTTCCCTCTCTCCTGCTCCTGTGATTGGATAAAAACTTGATCAGCCATCTCCCTGCTCCTGCCACTGTGCATTCCCTACCATTACATATTCTAGCCCTCTGGAACCATAAGACAAATTAGCTTCTCTGCTCTTGGTCATGGCATTTTATCACAGCAGCAGAAAAGTCCTAACACACCAGTTCGCTAGATGTCCCAGGTAAGACTGGCATTTGCTTTGGTCCTTACCTGTGAGCACCGTGGATACAACAATGGGAGCTTGACTCGACTGGACTTCACACTTCAATTCTCAATGTGAACAGCCGCTGTTGGAGAAAGCACATTTCCCCCAATCCTCCTCACATATGTCTTCTTTTCTGTGTACTTTGTCCTTCTTTCTCATGATCCCTAATAGCATTCTTGGTGTCACACGAATCCATTACATTCCCCCTAGGGAGGGGAGGTGTCTCCTGTAATTAGCTCATAGACCAAGGCCAGTCGGATTAATTGCTAATGTATCTTGGACACAATAGCATGAGATGTTGCATATAATATATTGGGTTCACAACCGAAGAGCACACATGGCTGGACTTAGACCCTCTACACATATGTAACCAATAGGCAGCATGATCGTGACGTGGGTCACTAGTATGTTGAATGGGTGCTGTCTATGACATGGGCTCTGTTGCCTGCTTTTGATCACTGTGCAAGGGCTGCCTCGCCTGGATGTAGTGGGTGCGGAGGAGCTCAGTCCTGAGGTGACTTGATGGGCTGGGGGGGGGGGGGGGTGGGTGGGGGTGGTGGAGGGGACAGGGTGAAGAAGGTAGGAGGGAGGAACCAGTAGGAGAGGAGGGAGGAAGATACGATAGGGATGGAAAGTAAATATATAAACTAAAAACAAATTATAAAAAGATGTTGGGTTCAGTTCGTGAATGGCCTACTGTGTTGATTTTTTTTTTCGACTTCTCACTAGTTTCAGCCGTATAATGGTACCTTGTAGATTTTAACACGTGTTTCTTTGTAAAATGTGTCCTATGGGTAAAAGGGTGGTGCATGTCTGTAGTGCTAACATTTGGAGGGTGGAGGCAGGAAGATCTTGTGTTTGAGGTCAGTCTGGGCTACATAGAAAGGCTCTTTTACAATAAAAACATTAATTAAAAATAAGTAAACAGTGTTGGCCACTGTTTTTCATTCATGTAACTATTAGAATTAATGTTTCAAGTTCTCATTCATCACTGGTATCAATAAATAATTAATTTGAAACACTGTAGGAGCTTTTTTGTTTTCTTCATAAACACTATAAATGATTAGGGGAAGAAATGGTATAATATTTAAAAGCTAATATATTTCCTAGTCAGATTTGATATATTTAATCATTCTAAACCTCTTCTTATGTATGTTTACCATTAAATTTTACTTATGTACATTAAACATATTTCCAGTTAATGACAATTTAATGCTACTGTAAAATAAAATTCTACTTTCCTTAATTTTCTGTTTGGCTATTTTGGGCATACAAGAGAGCTGTAATGATTTGTGTACTTTGATTTCCTAACTGGCTACTTTGGTTCTATGACTTTGAGATGCCATTAACTTTTAGATTGTTCATTCTTTTAAATACTTTAGGAAGACCAAAGAAACACTCGGTGTGGTGTCCTTGATTGTAAGACACACGCTGACATCTTGGGGTCCGAAGTTTAGAAGGTAAAAACCCAGGCTTCTCAGGCAAAACAATGGTCTTACTCACACATACAGATGCTACTGCCCCATTTTCTCAGAGAGCCTCCTCGTGCTTCTTTCTTACATGTTATTTTACTGGCTAATATTTGTGATGTTGTTCTGGGTTTTAATGAGAAAGCCTCCAGTAGGACGGCTTTAATTACCTAATTTTTCTTTAGTGTGGGGAAGGTCATGGGCCTTTTGAGAATCTGATGAAAGATGTGCATTCATTCTCTTCTCCAGATAAAGGCGAGTGAGCACCCACACCCTGATTCCCAGTGCCTATGTGTTCACAGCGCTCTCAACCAGTGTAGAGCAGGGAAACATCATTAAACAGAATCACACACACACACACACACACACACACACACACACACACACACAACTCACAGCATGAAGAGAGACCTCGGTTATTTATTCCAGTAGATATATAAGGAGGTGAATGCAGAGCAATGCTGTATTCCTAGTTCATTCCACAAGCCACTCACACTCAGTGTGCAAGACAGACAGGTGACCAGGTAGCAAGATTATAGTGGGTTGTGCGCATAAGAGTGAGTCTTCACAGATTGTTTTGTTTTGTTTTGTTTTGTTTTTTTCAAAAAGATCTCACTGTGTGGCCTCAAACTCATAATCCCCCTGTCTCAGATTCCTAAGTACTGCGATTACGGACACACACACACACACACACACACACACACACACACACACTTCTCCCCCCAACCCATCTGCTTAGCTTTCTTTTTAATTCTTTTTTTGGAAATATCATCCCTGGCTGGGTTAGGGCAGGAGATGTCAGCTAGGATGTATCCTTCAGCCAAGAGATGAGCTGCCAGCGAAGACTACGAGGCAGAGAAGAGGGAAGAGTGGGCCAGGCAATGGAGTGTGCATGGAGGGCCGGGGCCAACACTGTGGGGATTCTGAGCTATGGGGAAAGCATGCGATCTGCTGTGGATACCTTGCAGGGATGGGCAAGCAGATCAGCACATGTCCTTTACCTCTGTGCAATGGGAGGCAAGGGGAGGTTTCAAGCCAGTTCACAGTTAAGTGTGACCAAAGCGAGAGTCATCTATGGCATGGGCAGCTGGGTGGGTGACTGGTAACACAGAGGCCAGTTGACAAACTCTTGCGGTGGTGACGCAGGGCTAAAATCCCAGGCTGCGGTGAAGATGGAGAGGAATTAGATTACCGAGCAGATCCTAGATAGGCAATCCGTGCAGGCAGCGCTGATGTGTGACCTAGAGAGTAAGTGGGGAGCTGGGAAGCATCTACCAGATTCAAGAATCCAAGTCTGCTTACAGACAGTGGACTAACGGTGAGACGCTGTCTGTAGGAATAAACAACAAGGAGCTCTCTCGAGATGTGCTACACAGTACTTCCAGTTTGTGGAGGTTATCTGCAGAAATTCCTGGTGGATGGATCTGGAATTTACAATTGACAAGGGGCCTAGGTGATGACTGCTTCCATCACCTAGATGGAGGCCGCCTCGGCCCCTGCCCACCAACTCCTTCCCAAACCCACTCCACTCAACTGATGGCATGCAACCTCTATTCCTGACTCAGGGATTTCTGTGTTTCTCTGGCCTTAGCACCACCTGGCATCTGTATGCAGAGGGATGAAAGACAAGATTCTGGGAGGTTACATGACAGAGAAGCCCTCTGTCCTTAATCAAGGGACATTGGATCAGCATCAAGAAAGTCAGTCCTTTGGACTGACTATGTGTTGTAGAAAGCAGAGAAAGCTCACAATAAGATAATACAGTGCATGGAGTAGAACTCTAGAAAATCAGGTAAAAGAGGGCTCCATGTGCTGGAAGAAACACTTCAGGGAGGGGTCAAGAGACATGTAGGTGGTCCAGGGATTGAGGGGAGAGCCTGTGAGGAGAATAAGCAACAATAGACCCTGTCAGTTCTCTGTGGAAGCCCCACAGCAGCAGCGGAGGTGCTACAACTTCCAAAGTCTATCTGACTGGAACAAGGTAAGGCAGGAACCATGTGCCTCAGTTCACAGTTTCAGATATATCATGGCTCAGAAGTGTGCAGCTCTCATGGTGGGGATGTGGTAGAGGCTCCTGACAGCATGGTGTGAGCCAGGAGGCAGAGCTGAAACAGAACCCCAGGGCCAGGCTGTGACCTCCACAGGCCCACCCCTAAAGACCTGCCTTGGGAACAAGAGCTCAAGACAAGACTGGAGGTGGGAGAGATGATACTGAGCCATGCTCTCAGAGTGCATCTGTACCATTTCTTCACTGCTGTTTCATTTTCTCCCAATTCTTAAATTACACTTAAAATGTCTATTTATTTATTTATTTGTGTGTGTGTGTGTGTGTGTGTGTGTGTGTGTGTATGTGGTTTGCACAAACACTGAACAAGTAGGATGATGGTGAGAGAGCCATTTGCTGGAGTCTGTTCTCTCATCCCACTTTGTTGGTCTTGGGAATCAAATTCAGTCAGGTCTGGCTTGTTGGCAAGGGCCATTTTCCACTGAGCTGTCTCAATGGTCCACTTCGTCTCTGTTTTAAAGGTTGACCCCTAAGGCTTGAGGAGGTAAAAAAAAAAAAAAAAAAACAAAAACAAAAAACAGATGGCCTCCTTGAGCACACTATGCTCCACACTCATGCCTTGTCTTTGGAGTCAGCTCTGCAGTGCACAGAATCCTCTAGAACTGCCCAAAACCTCTGAGGTCACAGAGACCTGTCTTCCCCAGGACTGCAATGCCAGATGGCAACTTCTTTATAAAAATCTCTCTTGGGATCACATCTGGGAGCATGAGGACCTGAGAAGTGCTGGAGCGAGCAGATACGTCAGTCACTGGTGTCTCCTTGTGTCCTAAGGTTGAAAGCCATTCATAGCCAGGTTGCTGAGGTGAAAGTGTGGGAGGGCATGGGAAGTGATGAGGCAACACCTGACCCATGGCGCTCTCCACAAACATGATGGCACCGTGTCCTGGTTCCTTCTGCTGGCCGCCGATCGCCAGTGTACAGGCGTGTCAGCTGTTTTCTCTGGAGAGAGGGCATGCTGTCAGATGAGCAGAGGGTATGGCGAGTAGGTCCAGGCAAGACCAGGCAGAGCCCACTGGTGGCTGCATTGGGGGATGGCAATGTTTACCTCTCTCTGAAGCCACTGTCCATGTCACCTTACCCCTTACATTTGATTCAGATAGGAAGGTGACAGTGTGCGGGCCCATAAAGGGACATAGGCAAAGGCCGAGCAAAACTTTCAGCCACAGGAAAATCCCTGGAGCTCAGGGCCAGGTCCCAATATTGTTAATTTCTCTATAACACCCCTCTTCCGTCCCTGAGCACTTCCTGCCTCCATTTCTTTTTCTACAGTATGCCATGTTGAAGAAGTGGGTTTCAGGGGAGAAGCGATGAGGAGGACAGAAGGAGGCAAGGCCACAGTCTGAGGATGTGAGTGATATGGAAGAGAGGAGGGAGGTGGGCTGTGATGGCCACGTGACTTAGCAAGCCCAGGAAGTACCAGGTAACCTTCACTCAGAGTGTCAGATAACTGGCATGGATCACCAAAGCTTGGGAAAGAGAACCAGGACTTGATCCAAAGCAGTCAATCAACTTTCAAGATCAGGCAGGAATAAAAATACTTCCAGTTTATCACTCAGTCTTGTTTACCAGCGCCCCAGACCCCGCCAGCTGGAATCTCCTATTTTTAAGCCAGAGCACATTTAACCTTTCAGAAAGTGAGGCAAGGCAGCCTTAGCAGGTTAGAAGTCAGTACCTGTATTTGTCAGCTTTGCCACTATGTAATGAAAAAACTAGAGGTGAACTACTTTATAAAGAAAGTAGGCCATTTGGGACTTATGGATCTGCCCTTGTGTCAGGCCCTTGTCATGATGGTTTTTTTGCTGGCAGAGCTTGGGGACAAAATATGGCAGGATTTAGGGAATTTTGGAGTCTCCATCTGGGTGTTTTCTCCCTGTTCTGATAAAGCCACGAGCTGTCAATCACGGGTCTCCAGTTGATGGTCTAATCTAATCACTGCCCAAAGGCCTCATTTCTACATTCCACCACAGGCAGCTTATACTTCTGCCTTCCCACAAGAGCTGAGGGGGAAGAAAAACCCTCTGCCCTGTAACAGTGCCCCAAAGCACCCTGGGTAAGTTACTTCTGTTTCTTGACCAAAACTACTTACCCAAGGAAAGATTAATTTTGGCTCACGGCTCTGGAGGGCTCAGTTCGTAGTTATTCAACCTTGCGTGCCTGGGAAGAATACCGTGGTAGTGCTTGCGCAAACCCAGAGGCTTCCCTCAGCATACAGAGAAAGCACAAGGAGATGGGGCTGGAGACCAGTGAGAACCTAAATAGGCCTTCCTCTGAGGGACTTACTTCCCCCAGCTACACGCCATCCTCTAAAGTCTTCATCATCTCCTACAACAGCTAGGGACCAGGCACTCTACACAGGACCACGTCAGGAGGTCTCATGTACAAACCACAGCAAACACCTTGTTTGGACACATGCATAAGATGTGCTCATCTGCCTGTATGGGGAAGTGGGGGCGAAGCCTAGGAGCCAAGATCCAAAAGGCTTACTACAATAACATGGTGATGGTGCCGCCTTCTGAGCTGTCACTGATAAGTTAATGGCCCATGTCCTGCAGCCACACTGCTTCTGTTTTACAAAGAATGGGTCTGCTCTACAGTTTTTATTGCTGAGACGCAGCGGGTACTTACAGACGGCTGCTTACACGTGAGCCTCTGGCTGCTTACATCAGGTGGACCTGATTGCTTTTTGCTCTAGTTTAGAGCCATGACGTAGGACCATCACAGATACAGGTTAAAAATAGATGTGAGTCAGACTTCTACACAGGGACACAGATATGTTGAACACCTTTCACCGGTTCACCATCGCCAACAGCGGACTGTGACACTGCCCTGCCTTGGAAGACCAGGTCACTTAGCTTAGCACAGACCTAAGCAGGCACTGCTCCCTCTTCATACAGGCACGCCTTGTGACTTGGGCCTTAAAAATGAATAGTGAACTGAGCTAAAAATGAATGAATGAGTGAAACTCCACCCAAAACAACGGTTTTATGCCTCTTATGTGTGAGAGCCATGAGAGAAGGATCCAGGGTGAGCTGGGCTGGGACAAAGAGGGGTAGGAAAGAGGTTAAAGGCAGAGGGAGCAGGTTCTAGGTTGGGGAATAGAACATTTGTCATTCAATCCAGAAAAAAAAAATCTGTATGTAAATGAACCTCCCCTCCATTCACTGGTCACTTCTGTTGGCCACTGGGCCCTCCCTCATTGGGCAGGACAAGATCTCTCCACTCAGCTTACAGGGAGTTTTCCAACCTGAGGGGGAAGAAAAAAAAAAAAGAAAAGATGATTTTTAGCTCCATTAATTCTTTGTTTTCTTTCCTTCTTTATTTACTTACTTATGTTTACTTACTTATTTATGTTTTGGAATGATACATTAAGAGTGAGGAGTCCTCAGGATCAATTTTAACCACACACTCTCACTTTCATTTTGCTATGTCCCTCTTCTCTGTCTGATCCTGCCCTTGCTGCCTTAACCAGGAGAGAGATATTAGTTCTTTTGATTTTTGAAAAAGTGAAGAAGCTTGGACAGAGCATGTCCTTCTGTGGTTCTTAGCATTCTGCAACGCACCTGTGTTAAAATATGAAGAAATAAAACAAATATAAATTATGCATTTTCCAACTTAATTTAAAATGCATTATGGTCTTCTTTGTTCTCTGGAATTAGTCTTATTAAGGGGACAGATCTGGATGGATTCATTTTGAGTCCGTTTATTCACTTCTTTGTAATTCAGTGGCAAGGATTTCTGTCCCCAGGCATCAAATTATTTTTTTTTTTTACTGTAAGTAACACATACAAAATACAGACCTCTTTGTGCCTTTTCTTTGTTTACCTAGCATGCAGCATAGTCCCCTCGAAGGCTGCCACCAAATCTTAAATTCAAAATACAAAACTTCCCAGGTGATCTTTAAAAGCCACAGGACTGTTATGACAACATTGGCCTCGAGCCCTAACAATGGCATCATCCTTTCCCCGGTTTTCATTTTATGCTTGAGACCTCCGCGTGCTCCGAACCCCCAGCCTCTCAGATGACCACTCCACACCCCTGCCCAAGCGCCTCAACGCCATCCGAACTGCTATTTCAGAACTATTTAAAATATGCACCCAATTTCATCTTGGAGTATTGTTTTAGTACAGTAATTCTTTGTTCCTCTTAGACGTTTTAAATCTTTATTCCCCCCCCACCCAAACTGAGCAAGCAAATCGTCTGCATTCTTAATTAGTCTTCTTTAAACAAAATATCCTTTCATAGGCACTAATAAAGACTAAGGAATGCTCCTCTCTTGTTCAAATAACTGCTTGCTGTAGTATAAAATTGTGAGAGACATGCCGCAGATCAAGTTGCAGGCTCCAACTGGAGAAGAAGAACAAGCCGTGCCGTAATAAGCAGATTTTAATGATTTACTATAAATCAGCATTTTTGCCCTGTCAGTGAGATTGAAGAGGCAGACAGCTCCTCACATGTCTGCCGAGCAAACGTCTTCCTGATGAATCATGTGCCCTGAATCACTGATCATAACACTCAAACGCACATCCAAATAATGAGAGAAACATATACACAGGCTCCGGTGGTTGCTCGAAGGCAGTGCCGCCAATCTATGTTTTGTCGGTGTGTGGTAGTTAAACCCATACATTGATCCTCCAAGGATTCCGGGGAGGATAATACAAGTGTATATTACCGGGTTAACCATTGATGCCCTAATGTAGACTGATCTGCATAAATGCTCTCCTCCACCACCCCCCCTCCCGGACCTTTGATGAGAGTCTAATCTAGTGTCGAAAAGGGAGGGAGAAAAGGCAGGCTGTGATAATGAACACAAATGCAAAGGAGCCAGCTGCAGAAGCCCACCAAGATTGGGGACTAGCTTCTGTCGGGTGAAAAGGCTCATTGGGTTTGGGGGCAACGTTTTCTAATGCGCTCCTTCCTCAGCCCCCTGACACTTCAAGCTCTATCATTGCTTCCCCTAAATTACTGGGTGAAGGGTGGGTGGAGCCCCTCCCTAGAGATAGAAATATTACCCAAGAATGGAAACCCCCACCAAGAAACTACTGTACTGGATCAAGCGGGACCCAGGCCTCTTGAATGGATGCTGTGCCCATCTCTGGACCTAGCTCTGTGGATGCTCAGGACTCGTTCCTTGAGCTAGATTCATTCTTTGATTGCAGTCTCACTTCTGATCTATCTCCCTGGTACCTCATCCTAATGCCATTGGTTTCTTTTTGTCCTTAAAACACAGTCACCTCTAATAATGAACTGCTGTGGCCCCCTCCATTGCAAGGTTGCAGGGTTAATTCACGTGAAGCCTCCACAATATCTTGCATCTAATATAGGCTTTATTATAAATAGCCCACCCTCTTAAGGAGTGGAAGAAAAGGATAATGGATGGATGGATGGATGGATGGATGGATGGATATTTAGATTGGAGGCTAGATGTATGTTTGGATAGATAGGTGGATGGATGTGTGTTTAGGAGAATAGATTGGTGGATGAATGGATGGATGAGTATTTGGATGGACTAGTGGGCATTGACTGGTGTGTGTGTGTGTGTATAGATGGATGGATGGGTATATAGATGTGTTTGGATGATGGATGTGTAGAATGGTGGGCAGATATGTGTTTGGATAAATAAGTGGATGGATAAAGCCATATAGGTAAAGTATTGATTACCTAAACTCACCCAGCATGCCAGCCTTCTAGAATGCTGTACACCCTCATGGTAAATAGAAGGAAATTCTTGGGCCGAGAGTGACCCATGAATTTTAACCAATTTATAATCTGGCACCCTTGAGTGTCTACAATCCTGTGTTGCTGATGATGATAACAGAGAATCTAGCAGGGCTCAACTTGCCACTCTACAATGCATCCTGGGAGCTGACCTTCTAGGAGCAGAGGTCAACCCCAGTGGCTGCCCATGAGTCACTGTCCTTGGACATTTGCTTCCCAGTTTTTATTTAAAAAATAGCTCTAAGAATAAATCAATACTACACTGGCAGCTTCTACCCCTACTTGGGCGACAAAAACCATCATCAGAACTTCAAGATATTTTTTTCTAGAAATACTTTCTTGAAACCCAGTGTGGATCTTCTGGTTGGATTTTGGGACCTAGTTACTATCACTTCTCAGGACATTAGATCATATTGGAAACAGCCTTCATCACTTTGGAGTATTCAGAATGATAAAACTCACCTGCTGTTGCTTTCATAGTTCCTTACTTCATATTTCATGCTCACTGACCCCCTGACTAAGACTCCAGCACACTCTCCTTTCCAGATAGATAGAACAAAGAATCCTGGAACCTCTGAGCTATAATCACAGTACCCAATTCATTGCTGGTGCTGAGGCTGCAAAGGTGTACATGCTTTCCAGGCCCTGGCCTAGGGGCAAGCCCTCTGCCAGGTTCCTGGGAATGGATGAGCAGGCCTCCTTCCTGTCCTGGACTTAGCAGCTGTCACTCTGCTCTTGGGGAAGATTGCTGAAGGAAATCTTCACAAGCCCAAGAGGAAAGGAGGGAGGCTGGAGCCCGGGGAACTCCCCTCTGTGTTCTGTATAGGCTCCACCTTCCAGGCCCACCGTTTGTGACCCAGAATGCACTGCAGTCTCCATAGCTACACACCTTTGCCCTGTTGCCTGTTCCTGAAATATCTCCTTCTCCCCAGTCCAAATCCTTTGTCCATGGAGTCCTTCATCCGTTCCAACACTAGAGGTCATCTGTCCCTTCTCTAGGGGGTGAAATAATAGCTAAATACTCTGGGCACCCCACTAGGTCAGGCTTCTCTTGTTTTTTTGTTGTTGTTTGTTTGTTTTATTTTGTTTCATTTGGTTGGTTTGGTTTAATTGTTTTGTTTCATTTTGTTTTGTTTTACTGGCAAGGGACAGCACACACCATTGTGGGGGCAGGGGCAGGATTCATACTTCAGCATGTATTGAGTACTTGCTGTATACCACCTGATGTTCTGCATATACAGTGGTTTACTCAGGAAAGAACAGGGTCCCTTCAGGGTGGCTGTAGGCATATATGTGACCTGTGTCACAGTAGTTACAATGACCTCTCCCTGGTAAAAATGCTCTGATTTCATTGTCTTAAAACTCTTAATAATCTTAAAAATCAGACCCTACGTTTTTACCTTGTAAAAAAAATTATAGAATAAGGTTAATGTCTTTCTTTTTCTAATTTAAAAAATAAATTTGAAGATCTTAAATTTCCGGTCAAGTGAAGGTGAGTTCAGAATCAAACAGTAAACACAGCAACCAGTTTTGGAGAGTTACGCATAGACGGAGAAAGGGGTAGGTGCTACTCAAAACGGAGAACTCAAGTCTGGGTTCTGGGGGAACTTCTGAGAGCACACGCACGCACACATGCACACACACACACACACACACACACACACACACACACATGGTGGGGACACTCAGCCCTAGCAAGGTGGCATAAACCTGTTAGTCCAGAAAGTGAAATAAGCTGCTTAACACATCAGGTGACTGGGATAGTGGCCCAGGCTTTATTATCGGGAGGCGTGAGCTTGCTCTTGGAAAATGATGAGGTTTCGAAGTAGGGGCCTTGTTAGCTCCTCCTCAGCCAGAAGTCTGAAGGGACACCCTAAGACAGGCACTGTCTCCCCACCCTTACCCTTCTGCCTCCCAGCTTCGGTTACGATTAAGACCCTGTGTCCTTTCTGTTTGCTACTCATATGTTTGAGTCTTGGGCAACTGGCCCTAAACAAGCACCTCGAGAGATGCAGGAAGTCTCTAGGTGAATGTCATAGACTCCCCACCAGGGGGCATCTCAGCTCCTGGGGACAGTATTCATTTTTTGGTTGGTTGGTTGATTTTGGTTTTGAGATGGGGGTCAAAGGATAGCCCCTGACTGGGCATAAACAGGCTGGCCTCAAACATACAGAGATGCACCTGCTTCTGTTGCCTTCCAAGCGCACCTGTCGCCACGTCCAGCTGCTCTTGGAAGTTTTTATGTAGGTGGTATGGTGTGGCTGGCCTTAGGATTGGGGGCAAGGCAGCCTGTGAGCCCTCTGTGCACAGGCTTGCAGCTCTAGTCTCCATTGTAGTAACGGGCTCATGCCTGTCTCCTGCCTTCTTCCCTTCCTGCACGGGATAAGCCGCTGGACATTCATTTGCAGAGGCCACTTTTCCTTAAGGTTTCTGGGGGGTGTCCGGCCCGCAGAGCCCATCACTAGGGCTTGGCGCAGGCTGAGCACTCCTGGAACCATTTTGTGGATTTTCCCCACCCTTGAACAGCCAGTCGGCCACCTTCCACAGAAGATAAGAGAACACACCAATCACATCACTTAGGGCAAGGACGGCCTGAGATAATGATGACGTACTCATGTGTTTGGGGTAACTGTCACTCTGTCTGGTCTCCCTTCAGTCATAGTCTTTCACCTCTATAGCAAATCTCCAGGGACCACACAGACACCATAAGCCTAGTGGGACCCAGCACTCAGCAAGTGTGAAGGAAAGATCTTCAGAGGGATGAAGGGGGACGGGGCAGGGTGTTGCCAGTGGCCATCCCAGCTGGGAACACTGTGCAGCTGAAAGGCCATCTCAGCTGCAATATAATTATCCACCTAGGAAAAGAGGTTCCCCTCTCATGGGACATGCATCCATGTAAGGAGAAAGGAAATAAACTTGTTCTAGGTCAATTTAAAGGTTAAGTGGAGGTCAGCAAGGAGGAACAGGGGCATCCTCCAGCTGTAGGAGAAGTCTCTTGGCCACAGACCCTGGTTTTTAACCTTTGGCTCTTACATCTATCTAGAGGGGAGGGGAAAAGAAGATAGTGAAGCAGATAATTGGGTGTTAGTAGACACACCATTTTAGTAATCTCTGAAAATAAAATAAGAGAGTGATGGCGAATCCAGTGGCAGTTACTTTAGAAAGATAGTAACGTGTAATTCCTAGTTTCTCAGACTGTAACTTCTGCACTTACCACTAATTTCTCCACTGCACCAAATGCAGTGTGTACATTTAGTTTAGAATTTATCATCACCGTTTGTGTATATTATGCCAGCGGCATAATCCATCCTCATGAAGCTAATGTTGAGCATTAGCAAAATGGACTCGTCGCAGATCCTGCCAGGCTCTGGCCTCAGATGCACCGGGAGGAGTCCACCAAGCCACGGGGCTGGGAGTCCACACCCCTCCCCTGCCAAGCATATGTGGCTTTATGCCTTGCTTCCTGACCCCCAAACAGGGTGGGCTGGCTTCTGCAAGTTGCTGGTGGTGTCCATTGTCTGTGGATGTAAAAATCAATGACCTACATAAGATTTTGATTTTGCACCAGGAATTGAGGGGGAGGGAAGGAGGGAGAAAGAAAGGGAGGGAGAAAGCGAGAGAGACTGCAGATAGAAAATAATGAAACCCGTCACGTTAAAAAATATTAGCATATTGAGCTCAAAATATATATTTCCTCATTTGTTCCCTTCCCCCTCTGAATAAGAACATATCTAATTTCATGGTCATCTGATTAAAACAGTTAATTGTATTAATGTGCCATTGAGCTGAGAGCAATGGTCATTTGGAAGTGGACGCTCACCCGGGCGCAGAGAACCCCCCTCCAGAGTTTCAAGGCTGCTTGGAAGACAGGAGAACCCAGGACTGCTCTTGAAGCCCCTGTTCAGATTTTCAATCCCTGCTTTTATTTTCTTAAAAGAGAAAGAAGGGGGGGGAGCCTCAAACTGCTGATTTCTGCAGAAAAACCTGCAAATGAACTGTTCTATTAGGCACAAACATACCCAAGTCTTTAGAAGCCCTCTCTTCAAAAGCATAATTAGGTATTTATTTCAGACATACTAACATCTTTGCAGTAGCTAATAAGATGCAGCCCATTTGAATATTAATATAATAAATGATTAAATTAAACAGCAAGATTCAGACTCAGAAATAGCCTTTATAGGTCCCAGGGGGTCACTAAAACTGTTTCTATTTCTTCCTACAGTTAACAGAGTACAGGGGACGAGAATGCATACGGCAATATTTGTCTTATGAAACTCAGAGTTTTATATGGTGCTGTTCTGTTTTATTGCGCCACGGTTTGAATCCGGGCTCAGACTGAAGTCACCATGCAGAGGCCTGACAGCCACTCTCCCTGTGACACCACTCACTGGCATTCTGGAGATACTCTTGGCCTATAGAGTCCTCTCTGAAAGTCTCCAGGCAGATAGGAGAATGTTAGATGAATGGACCGTGCAAAGAAGAGAGAGAGAAAAAAAAAAAAAAAGACAAAAAACAGAAACCAAATGCGTCAGCCGACAGGAACCACCCATGGTTCATTTTGTGTGCCTGCATGGGTGTGGTTCTCAACTCCACGTAGAGCAATTCTGGTGTGTGGCTGAAAGGCCACACCCAAGAGATGGTGTGCATGTTTGCAGAGCCTGCTATGCCAGGATGTGGGCAGACGCCATCTATTTCTCCACTAGGAGAGATGCCCCCCTCCCCGGCTCTACCAGCAGAGAAGAGAATGGGCAAAGTCGGAGACTATAATTGGCTGTTATTCCAATAAAGGTGTTTCCCTTTTTAAATTAGTTCGTGAAAACTGCATATTCTCCAAATCCCAGGAACCTGAGAGTGTTAATAAACATCTGGCCATGGTTTTTGCTTAATTAGCATTCTTTAGTTTGGGCAGAAGTGTGTTTATGTAAAACAAAACACACACACCCAGAGAGAGAGAGAGAGAGAGAGAGAGAGAGATTCTAGAAGCCACAAACCTTAAGTAATCCAAATGCAGCTTCCTCTAAAGCTGATAAGAGCTCTGTGTCTTTCCACCACTCCCATCATCACCTGAGTTATAGAAGAGAAAGGCTGTTTGGATCTCCACAATTAATTTTTGTGTGTAAGTCTCCTATCCAACATGCATTGGAATCATCATGGCATGTGAAAAAAAATCCACATTTCTACAATAAAAAAAAATAAAAAAGATAGTCAAGCTTAGAGGTCAGCTTGAACAAAGCAGAAAACAACAGAAATGGGCTTAAGGCATGTCCATGGGCCACTTTATTATCATCCACAGCCCAAATCTCCCAGCCCTATCTCTCTCTAAGGAGCAGCATTGGCGGGAATGTAATGGATAAACTGTAACCCAGCTTGCAAAGCTCTACTGCCTAAATTAGATAAAAGAAAAGTAGAAAGAAAACTCAAAGATAAGTGGTATGAAGTAAATCAAAACAAATCATCTTACCAAACTTTATTCGCATCTGATACCATTTTTAGAAATTAAGGTCAGTTTTGTGGAACTAATAGGGAGTCGTACCTATATATCTCGGACACCATGACAATGCGGGAGTAGAAGATTTATATACCACGCTTGCAGATGCTGAAGAAAGATATGGGAGATCAAATGGAAGTGCATGATAACAAATGAAAAATGGTCCCCGCGGCCCATAAATTAATTGAGAAAAGAAGGTTGTCATTATTTGAACATGCTTTAGAATAAGGTATGGGGTCCAGATGGCTGAGGATAGATAGGCACCCAAAGTTTGAGTAATTGATGGCTTAAAAATAAAACAAGATCATGCTGGGCAAGTTGGAGGAGGGGTTGTAGAAAAGAAACGAATATCTTTTCCAAAGAAGCACAAAACAAAAAGATAAGCCCTAAGTTGGTGAAACCAGCACAGTCAGACAAAAGCTTAGGTGTGGTACAGTGGTGGGGCCAGGGGTCACAGACAAAAGGGGGCAGACTGGAAACTGAGTCCCAGTGACGTGGCATTTCAGACGTTATTGCCTTAATCTATACAGCTTTGTTCAGAGATTTTTTTTTTCCTGCAAATGTAATCCTTTATTCTTCTTGTTAATGGTATCAAAATAAAGCAGTGTTGAGGTGGGCCACCAATGCTGCAGAGAAACCTTCTCTGCTGCCGCAATGTAAAATCTATGCCACTGGAAAATTCAAAAGGGTGTGTTTTGAGGGTCAGTTTGCTGAGAGGGCATGTGGCTGGCAGCTTGGGACTTTTGGGGGGAGGGAGGAGACTGCCAAGGAGCAAGCCCTATTGCCTTCTGACTTTCCTCAGCCACAGCTCTGAGGAGCCTGGATCCAGGG
Source organism: Psammomys obesus (assembly GCF_907164565.1). Lineage (NCBI taxonomy): Eukaryota > Metazoa > Chordata > Mammalia > Rodentia > Muridae > Psammomys > Psammomys obesus. Next base: position 5,944,197 of record NW_026596158.1, on the reverse strand, counting down.
CTTTCCTGGAGGAAGACAGGATGCTCACCTGGGTGGACCTGGCCCTCTCCTCCCACGTCCCACTGATGATGGTACTGTGGTGCTCACCATAGACTTCTCTCCTGGAAACAGCATTTCTCGGGCAAGCTGGTGCTATGTCGATTCTGCATTAACAGCAAATCCTTCCTTCCTCCCTTCTTCCAACCTTGCATTTCTTTCTTATGTTCCTTCTTGCTTTTTTTTTTAACTTTAATTTTCATCTCTTTCCCCAGAAGTCCTTCCTTCCTCTTTTACATCTTTTTCCCCCTTTTGGACATCACTACTGATACCACTGTAATTTTACCCATACCCTTGGAACACAGCAAGCAGAGGACTGTAGGATGCTTTCTTCCTGAAGTGTGTCAGGGGATCATCTGTCCTTAACAATGCCATTTGCAGGGCTGGGGGGGGGGGTAAATACCACTGGGCACAGTTAGAACAGAGCAGCCAGGGTAAGGGTCAAGTCCCCTGATTATATAGATCAGGCCTCTCAGAAGCTTTCTTTAAGGCCCTGCTTGTTCTGTGTTTTCAATTATTTTCCCCTCAATGTTCCCTTCCTTCTCTTTCATACACATAGGTTTTTGCCCTCAAAGACATGTCTTTCTGTTCATGCAAAGAGCATATTACTACAAGTGAAAAGAAAATCTTGGGACAAAATGTTGGGCACGGAGTACACTCAGCCTTTTTCCACCTGCTGAGATCAAGCATACAGTCTCACAATGTTCTCCACAACTCACGTCAAAACTCTTGACTACTGAGGGCTCGTGACAAGCAAATGTGTACGGCCATAGAGTTCTATGAGAGCCAGCAGTACCTGACTGCACATGACCCTTCTGTGCCAAGAAATGGGCAAGGGGGTACATGCCTGCAGCCTGTGGGCACATGATGTGTGTGTGTGTGTATGTCCCACTGGTCGCTGCTCACTGCCCATCTGCAAAGACACACAGGTTATATGAAAAGGTGACCCTCCGCATGACAGCGAGCCAAGGGACCTGCCGACAATGTGAGGACAGCGATGCACAGGCCACAGACATTTCAAGACGAGGCAATCTGCCAGCTGGATTGATCTGAAAATTCTTGCCTGGAGACTGATTTTGCCTTGTTGTCACAAAAAAGCAGTGTCCCTTCGTGCCCCGTGCAAAGAAGTTGGTGAGAGAGAAAACTCCTTCAAACCTGGTGCCCACAGCTGTCTGTACCTTAGTGGATGGAGAAGGTGGCTGAGAGGATCTTCTGCAGCTTAAAAGTTAAAACAATAACGATGCCAGAGTGATGAGCCGACACTTGCCTTCACACGCCCAAAAGAAAGAGAGAACAATGTTGAGGCATTCAAGAAGTGCAGAATGAGTGCTAAATTGTTTTCATCCTCTCCCCCCCTTAAAAAAAAACTAGACTTATTCAAATGCATGTCTTGCTTGTCTTTGACTACAGCGAAATCTCTTAAACCCAGCTGTGGTCCTATGCTTCTGGGGTTGGGGGTGGGGGTGTTGGGTGACAAAGGAAAGGAAGGAAATGGAGAACATCCTCCCAAACCAACAGCATGCCACTGGAAAGTGGGAGGCACAGGCTATTGATTTTTTTTTTTAAATACAAATTTGGCAGATTTCGCATGATCCATTACATTCCTCAGGATGGTTAAGATGCAGCTTGCATGATTTATTCAGAATAAGGTCCATTTTTAGCTGTATTTAAGTCTCCTATTTGTTATTTAACATGTGTTTAATGTTTTCTGTCCCTGCTGTGCACAGCTGCAAGCTGCTATTTTTTGGCAATTTTTGTGACTGGGAAGTGATTTGTGTCTTTGCTATTCACCTTTCTATTCTACGGCCTGCTGTTTTGATTCCCCCCCCATCCAAACTTTGAGAAATAAGTCCTTCTGTGTCATGACCTCTGCTTCACTTTGCTGGGCTAAGAGGAAGGAATCAAGGGTGCATGGAATATGACAAGACTTTCACCGGATGTCTTAGAAAGGGACCAGGGGGAGCTGGGGCAAATAGAAATTTCAAGATGGTTATGGTAAAAAGACTAAGTTGCCAGGCGTAGTGGCACTTAACTATAACCCCGATGCTGGGGAGGCTGAAACAGGAGGATGCCAAGCTGTAGGCCAGCCTGGGCTAAAATACATTCTGTTTCTAAATTCATACATACATACATACATACATACATACATACATACACAAACATATACACATATATACATACATACACAAACACACACACACACACACACACACACACACACACACACACTGAATTAAGGCCAAGTTTTCCCATTCTAGCCCCTCTCCAGAATGGCTCAAAACTGGGAATTAGGGGAAAAAAAGTCTGTCTAAAGAGAGAGTGCCTGTGTTGCAAATGAATTCGAGGCCTGCCATGTTTATGGAGGAGTTAGCCAGATGGGGAACCAGGGCACTACCTGTCACTTTCCTGCAGAATTGGATAACTTCCTGTTCACCTACTCCTGACTGAAGGCTCTACAAGGCTCACCAAGTGTTTTATGCCTCCTTGGGATTGACCTTCCCAGGGAAAGGAGAAAACACTCCAGTGGTGAGCTATCCAGTAACAGGTCGGAGATCCTACAGTCACTGTGCTCTCTGCCCTCTGCACTCAGGCACTGGAAGTCAACCACGGACATGCTTCGCCAAGAGCAAGCATCAGGTTTGGGCAAATGGAAGTCTCACCAGCCCAGTTTGGATAAATCACACATAACTTAAAAAAAAAATTCTCTAAGTGTTTATCTGATTCAGGCCAACAGGATGACGGCACAGCATGATGTGTTGATTTATTTTCCCTAAGGCGAAAGGATCCCGCTTAATATTGCTTGATATATGCTAACCTTCTCTTTATAGGGTCTGCAATTGAAAGCCATGTTGAAACGGTTTCATCCTGGCCTCTTACTTATCTGAAACACTCTGACTGTGCCGTGGAAATTGAATCTTTTCCTCCCAATCTTACTGACATGAAAAATATATAATACGGTAAATGATTAATGCAGTTATAAAGTGTACCAGAGATAAGATTTAAGTATTCATATTTCTATCATGTTAATACAACATGATAAACCCATGAAGCAAACTTGACCAGGGCATTTGTTATTCTGTCCAGTGTTCAATTATTCTTTGTCCAAATACAATTTAGGGGCTTGCTGTAATGCAGTTGGTTGGCGCAACGTATTATGTGCTTCTGGGAGATAATAAGCTGCCTCAGTGGTCAGCCAAGGAGACCCCCGCTCCACGCAAGGCTCGAACAAATGCCAACAAGCATGTAGACAGAGCACGTGCCCTGCCCCAAGGACAACGCTTCTGAAAAGATCGTTTGCCACAGAATACAAAGCTTATTTTCTCCCTCCTTTTTATAGCAAAGTCTCCCGTGAAAGGGAAACTTATTTGCCATAATCAAAAAGAGGCTTTAACAGTAAATGGAAGCGCTTAGAAGCTGCCATCCCCTAACGCTGAATGCGGCAGTTTTTATCTGTGCCTATAGAGAAGCCATTTCTTTGTTGGCTCTAAATGGCCCCCCGTTCCTTCCTTGTGCAAATTGCTCACATGTTCTGAGGTGCCATTTACCACCCACCTCATTATTTTTATACTTCCGATGATGTCGATTTTGATTTCAAATGCCAGCCATTTATAGCTCATTCTAAAACACACACACTCACACACACACACACACACACACACACACACACGTGCATACATGCATACACACAGACACGCAAATTAAGTGATTCACAGTCCCTGCCATTAGCATTAGCTAGCTGGGCTTTGGGAGCCACGTGCTATATCACGAAATGGAAATACAACAGGGCCCATACTTACTGCTGGTGCCTCAGACCTGTCTCTCATTAGTTAAGAGACCCTACAGAAGTAAGTTTTTCACAAGTCTCATTCCCTGCCACAAAGGTCAAATGACATTTCCCCTCACCGTGGTATGGTAGGTGGCTACTATCACAGTGCGGTATATAATAAAATCTCCTGAAGTGTTGGTAATCGCTGAGTTGTGTCATGAGGACAAATAGGTTAAACTAGCAGGATTGCCTGTCCACTTACAGTTAGGTAAGGACATTTGGTTCCTGTACCTTTCGTGAGGTTGCTAGTGATGGCTGCCATCCTGAGACCTGGTGCTTGCCTTGTCCTTATAATTCACTGCCGGGAGGAATATTCACCCCGAAGGCCAGCCTGGGCAGGCACAAGAAGGTAGAAGCACCATGGGAGTGGCTCAGTTGGCCTCTAGCACTGCTGGGCTCAGTGTGGAACTAAAGTCTATACCCTGAGAGTGCTGGGGACAGGGTGCACACTCTCATGAAGGAACCCACGCAGTGGGTCCCGTGCTCCCTCTACTGACAGTGGCCCAATTGGAACAAATCAATACACTCAGATGCTGGTGGACAGTGCGCACACTGTTCCCATGGTTTTGTCTTCTCGCGCCTGCCCAAGCTGGCCTTCGGGGTGAATATTCCTCCCGGCAGTGAGTGGCAAGGACATTGTGCTCACCCGAGTGGGTGTCCCACATTCTTCATGAGCACAGTGTCAGTGCTGTGGGGATGACAGGATGAAGCATTCCACAGAGGAGACTCCAAGGGAGTGATTTTTCTCACAACTATCATTCTGTGCCACAGAGGCAGACCTCGCTATGGAGGGGGGCTGCCATCACTATGTGGCATATAATAAATTCCCCTCCTCAGAGTTTAGATGCTGTACTTTGGATCTCAAGTATTCACCCTTGAAGGTCCGTAGGTCAACATGTTAGCAAGTTGGTCCCCATCGTGAGGTACTAATGGAAAGAGATAGGCCTTTAAGGGAAAGACTCAGTGGGAAGGCGTGAGGTCATTGGAAGTATGTTCCCAGACGGGATATTAGATCTCTTTCTCATTCTCTCGCTCTTTCTCCCTGGCTCTATAAGGTAAATAATTTTACCTCCCCTACCCAACACATAGTTTTGTCATGAAGGGCTTCGTAGACATATCTTCCCCCCTCAAAACACACACACACACACACACACACACACACACACACACACACACAC